>NW_013665896.1:191481-194854 GCF_000517525.1 Limulus polyphemus
TTTTTTTTTTTGGTACATTTAAGTGTTTTACACTCACAAAAAAAAATAAAAAATAATAATAATAAAAATAAACCTATCATTCTATAGGTATTTGAAGAACTTGTAGCATTCCGCCACAATTTAATTATTCGTATTGTTAGCCGACACTGGTACGTAATTGGAAAAGAGTTTTTTGTGAGTGTAAAACACTTAAATGTACCATTTCGATACCTCATTACTATAAAGGCTTGGTTTGGTTTAATATTTCATTGGTGGTAGTGTCCAGGGTCTCTGATGAGGAGTGGAATTATCCGAAACTAGTCTGGCTCACAGACACACCACCAATGAAAGAATAGACCATTCCAAGCACTTACTTGTTGTTAAACAAATGTTTAAACAACTCGTAATGAGCAGTGCATTATAATAGTTCATTTGTAAATTTACAAAAAAATGCAGATGACAACGAAATATTTAACGTAACTGTATAGGCGTGATCCCTAGAAACTTTTTTGTTTCATTTTAAGCTGATCACCGCCTAGGTCACCCAGTTAATTTGCTAATCAGCAAAGCGTACAAACACGTTTAGTAACTGTTACCACAAGATGAGGTTAGTTGTTTTCAGCCACATTCCCATCAAAACTTGAACAGGTTGTGTACGGACATACCAGCGTACTATTAAAGCCAAGTTTAACAACTTACGATTCAGGGTTTATTTCATGGTATGTGTGCGACAAACCAGAACTGCAAGAATTCCATCGTTGTTACTGAAGGTATAAGGGTGTGTGATAATTATCTGTAAACAACTGTCGAGCTGGAAGAGAATTGTAATTGAATTTAAGGCATTTTGCTTCCTTCTCAAGGTAAAGTGTTTCGTGAAATTTGACCATCTTAACTAACAAAGGTTATAACATATCATCAATATCATGTTTTTTTCCCCTTGGAGATTAATTACTTCACTGAGTTACCTGTTTTGGTGCGCTGTCTGTGTACTTTTGACCATTACTAATACGAATTTTGTGACGTTAAAAACCAGTTTGTATGTATGTTGTGATTTGTAAGATCTGCGTAAAAGTCATACCTTAAGAGCGGAAAGATATGCAATTAATGTAAAAACTTAAAACTTCTATTGTATATGTGGGGTGATTCGGCTTTTTTTTTTTCTTTATTTTGTGAATACCTGGCCATGTAGCAGCATATTAGCAAATAAAGAGAGAATTAAGATAATCTTGCTCGGCACGTGGATATTATTGTTGTCGATATCATAAGACACTTACAATATGTGCATCAAAGCTTCAAGTAATTTAATATTTCCAGTTTATGCTGCTGTTAATCATTCGACATGCTGTAATGTATTTTACCACAGCCATAAACGGTGAAAAACTTAACTTATGAACATTTTATATGACCTACAATCAGCGTAAAGTACAATTTTCGTAGCAATTTCGTGATCAACTACTATTAAGTGTTGTTACAATTAAGTAATAAACTAAGTGTGAGCAACTGTAACCTAAACTGAAGAAGGTTTCGTTCATACGAAGTTTGAGAAATAAGTGTCAAAAACAATTTATGGATTCTGTTATTTTGTAAAAGCTACCATACTGGTTTACGAGTTATCACGGACATCATATCAGTGTGACAGATGTTTATCAGCATATATATATATATATATATATATATAAACACACCCACGCACACATTTAAAAGTGAACAATACTCAGTTAAATCAGATGAACTATTACATTGTTTGTTTTAAGACCTGACAAATTTTGACTGCAGTAACTTTGCATCTAACCTGTAGTTTCTTACACAATAGGCTATCTGTGCCCTTCCCACCACGGGTATCGTAACCCGATTTTTAACGTCGTAAGCACGCTGGCTCACTACTAAGCCACTTGGGGCAGTTTATTTTAGAATACTCTTTTTAGAATTTATATATTACTTTGCACAAATCGTCAAGACGTTACTAAAATAACATAAGTATTTCATTTGAATTGAAGTTTAACTGACAGGCGTACTAAGCTATACAACCTGCGAGAGAGTACGTCAGCGTTGTTGGATTATAACTGTAGCCTTAGTTGGATATACTTGTTTCAGTTGTAGACAACTTGTGTCTGTGTAAGGTATCAGTTACATTTACCGGTTAGCACCAAAACTTGCCCACGCGTTGTTTGGATTAGTGTTTGAAATTGATTCTGTATGCAGAATATTTTGTTACATTTTTGTTGTAATTGTTACGGAACTTAATTGGATATCAAGGAAATTTTAAACTATTTTAATGTAATTAATAACTTTTTAGTTCATATTTTCTGTAGTTTTTATAGAATGAGTAACGTTTCTTTGTAGTCAAGTCGTCCATTGGCATAATGTTTAAAGTTTTGTTTGTTTGTAATTAAGCACAAAGCTACACAGTGGGCTGTCTGTACTCTGCCCACCACGGGTATCAAAACCCGGTTTCTAATGTTCTAAGTCCGCAGACATACAGCTGTGTCACTGGGTGGAGGGGGGGGGGGTTAAAGTTTTGTTTTATGAGATAAACGTTGTGCTTACTGATTATGAAATAAATGTGATCATTCAGACCTTTCAGGTTTTTGTTTGACATATTTGTTCCCATTGACAGATATGGCATGGCCTGACAGTTAGGTCGTTCGACTCATAATCTGGGGGTCTCGGGATCGAAACCCGGTGCTAAACAAACTCGGACTTTCAGCCGTGGGGACGTTATGATGTGACGGTCAATTCCACTATTCGTTGTTTGAAGTGTAGCCCGAGAATTGGTGGTGGGTGGCCGGGTGCCTTCCTTCTGGTCGGTAGTTCAAAATTAGGGATTGTAGCAGAAAGCCTTAGTAGCCTTCTCATAAACAAAACGAAAACTAACTTTCCATTCTCATACTTGTGTTTTTTTTTAAGCATATGATGTTATTCGTATGTATTAGGTCGTCAAGAAATTAATGTCGCGTTTTGGAACAATTTCATTAACCATCCCCCCAAAACGTACATCACGTATAATAGTTAAACGAACCGCCTAAACGTCACGTTAGTATAGCCTATATAATGTATAAAGTTTAATATACCCTAATCCATTATAGTGATGGCACACGACGAGACATACATTCGACATGTAACGCTGTTTGAATACAAGAAGGGAAACAACGCCTCTGTAGTCATAAAGAATATCAAAGAAGTTTATGAAAATGTTTTGAACGTTCGTAAGTGTCAACGATGGTTCAGCAAATTTCGTTCAGGTGACTATAGCCTTAAAAACTGTGATGGCAGGGGCCGACATGTTGGAATTGATATTGATGATCTAAAGAGCTCTTTGAGTCTAACCCAAGGCAACACACTCGTGAAATGGCCCTGAAATTGCATGTCTCTCATGAAACAATACGTAAACATC
>NW_013665896.1:195698-211978 GCF_000517525.1 Limulus polyphemus
TGCTTATTGATTGCACTGCATTGCAATTATAACATTTTTATTAGCATAAAACGACATAAACAGTATTCTTAAAATTGGCTTTTAAAACATTTGCCCCCCCCTCCCCCAGTGGCACAAAGATATGTCTGCGGATTTACAACGCTAGAAACCAGGTTTCGATACCCGTGGTGAGAAGAGCACAGATAGTCCTTTGTGTAACGTTATGCTTAACTTCAAACAAACAATTAAAACATTTTGATTCTACAGCATTACATTAAAATTGTGATTTACACATTTTGCAGTAGAAAAAGGTTTTCGTTATATTTTAACAACACATATACACAGTAATTAAATTCATCCAGAGCGGGTATTACAACTATACATGTAATTATGTTTCTCTTTTTTATATTCATAAGGAATGAATGGATAGACATATGGTTTCACTAATGATATTGTTCTGGTAGTGTAACGTATCGAAATTCGACAAACTATGTAGAATTGGGGTATTTCAATCCGTGGTCTAAATCTAAAGAATTCATATTGGAAAAAAATTGCTTAAAAAACTTGCTTGTAACAACACTTTCAATATTTGCACCTTCAATAACATAATTATTTAACCGGTCAAATGACTGTACCCTAGATAAAGTTTCAGAGAGCTGACCGTGAGAGACAATTGGCTCAGCTAAGTGCAACCCTGACGGTTTGGTTTCTAGCTTCCTACACTAAAACTTTTTAAATCGGTGCAATCTTGTTCAGTTAAATACTTTACCACAAAAATATATCTATGTTCAAGGAAATCTCTGTCTTTTATGGATGGATATTCTTAACTTAAAACATGTTTTTTGCAGTCTTTTGAATAAAGTCGAAAGTAATGATTCATTATGTGATATCTCAAAATACATATAAAAAAAAGTAAGATGTTTATTACTGATTTGTGTTTAAGCTACATAAAGCAATCACCCCCTGCTCCACCAAATGTGTACGCGGTATATCTTGTTCATTAACCGTGTGGGGATACAGGTGGTGTTCTGATCACGAGTTTGTTGTACAGGTGCGAAATGTAATGTGTGTGCTGTGTGTGTCAGAAGTTTGGCATTTGGGCAGCGCTGTATAATATATATATATATATATGTGTGTGTGTGTACGTACGTACTGTTTTGTATTGTTTTATGGGCTAGGGCATTTATTGGCGTGCGTGTAATTGTATAAAATGGTAGGGGTAAAGAAACCCTTTATAATCTGTCACAGAAATTTCCATCACTGACAATTTTTAATTAAAGTAAAATTCATTGAACGTTTGGAAAGTGGAAATGTTTTCTTATTATCACGTGCTTTAAGCATGAAAGGTAGTTTTGGAAATAAATTAGTCGTGAGATTTTGCACTTCTACCATATAACCTTAGTGCAATAATCAAAATCATTCTTGGGTGTAATTATTTTGTCCAGTCACGCATGTTCTAGTGTGGAAAATAGTTATATGGCTAACACATGTGTACTTATTACGTAAGCTGGCACACGTGATAAGAGAAGGGTAAATAGCTTGTCGAAGCCCACAACGTCCAGTAGTTGTTTTTATAAAGTTGCTTAGTGTTTCATAACTTGGTCGAACTCAAACTTCTCATAATTTTGGTATACATTATTTCTCTATGAAATAATGACTTTATAAAGCACGCTTAGCCTATAGTGACAAACATGTCTCTAAATAATCAATTACTGTGAGCACGTGGAACTTATAACGCCACCCACGCTACGTAATTGTATATATCCGGTGAACAGCCTGGCTACAGAAAATGCAGAGTGTCTGGAATATTTATTCTTCGCTTTGGGAATTTGTGAGTATAAAATAATCAGTACTCGATGAAACTTGTAAGATAAATTGTATACCTATTCAACATCTATTGCTTAAAATTATTCACGTTTTATAACAGCCAAATGTTTTAGTACAGAATGCATCTTTTATTTACTGATTCCGGTGCTCATATTATTAGGCTAATATTTGTTCTGAACATGTTTACATAGTTTCAAGACTACGTTAAGTTCAAGCGAATTTGAATTAGTAATAATGCTTTTGTAGACATCAAAACAAAATATTTTAGTTTTTTTTTAATGTTAACATATGGGTTCAAATAAGGTAAATATTTTGGCTTTTTTATTTTACTCTCGTTAGCCTAACTGAAATACCTATCTGAATATTTTATTTTTTATACGGAAAAAGAAATTGTAGAATTCGTGTCTTTTATGTAGCATCACAGCGTGACTGAATATATGTAAATAAGCCTGATTTATCTCACTGATCATTGTTGTTTCTTTAAGATGTGGTCCTTTATCGAGTGAAAACTTAAAGGAAAAAATAATTATTATATTACTGGATAACATTTCTGTATTAATGAACTATTAGTTTGTAGGGTAAACATTAATTATATGGACAATTTTTATGTTTATGATATGTTTGAAAAATGTATTTGCCAGAATAATTAATTTTGTATGAACTGTTGAATAATTAGCATACTTATTGTTTTATTAAATTAATACTTTTTTTTTCTGGTGGTTCATATCTTGAGACATTGACAAGTTTCCAACAGTTTCTATTTTTTTTCTTCCTAAAAACAGTTAGCCCAGATGTATCATCACAGATACATTTTATACTATGGAATGTTTTATATACTTTGGTGTTTACTGAATCTGATATTAGTTTTCATGATTCAAAAATCTTATTAATTTGAAAATGAAATAAGTACTGCATATTTTATTAAAATGCTACGAAGTTTACTACGCATAAAAACAAGAAACAACGTGACCTTACAAAAGTAAGAAAGACGGAAAAAAGATACATTTTGGCTGAATGACCTTTTTTTTTTTTGTAGAAAAACAAGAACTTTTACTGAAATGCTGTATTTCGTTATTTTTTCATAATTTTTTTTAAACACATTGCTGTTAAAACTGTCATTCTTTTGACCTTTGAATGACTGGTGACTCTCCATGAGTGTGACAAGGTTATATAATGATACAAATCACTTCAAATGATATTTAATTTCAATAGCAATCACATTAACTAAACTAATTTTATCTAAAAGTTTGTTATCTCCAACCAAGTTGTCAGCTGATTTTATCCAACTGTCAAATTTAAGGGTACTTACTTGAAACTGGAAATTCTGAACAACTTCGTCATCACAGAAGAATCATTGAGTTACCCGTCTGAGTGTCGGTACTGTAAACTTACTTCGCTTTTTTCTTCAAGCTTTCTAATTCATTTGATTCAGTACATTTTCGCTTTTGAAGCCGAGTTAACTCTGTTTTTCTGTAATTATCTTTTGAAGACCTTGTACCGTTTTGCTTCTTGATTTTTCAGCGTTGTGCTAAGTCCATCACCCTCATCCAGCCGATCAAAGTCTGATAACTCTCCAATCTTATGAAAACTAATCAATTCGTCTGTAACAGTGTTGTAATCTGCACCTTTACGGTTTGATTCAGGTGGACCTACTAGTTTTTAAATTTTGGATCCTTGACAGAAAATCAACATTGTCTAGTATATCCACCACATTTGTAACGCTAATGTGTTGTGTGCATGTAAAAATAAGGCTAGCGTATGGTTTCTTTTGTGATGTTTGTTATATCTAATACTATCAAACGGATTAGCTAGTTTCAACTGCACCCTGAAAAAAAAATCCCTATGCTGTCACTTTGTCTGGAGTATACACATTGATATTACTGCATTTATAAACTGAAGCAAATATATAAATTTTACATTTAAATAATGCAAATAAAAGATCTACACCTATCTTAACATTCTAATGCCCTCATATGATCTGATTAATAGGCTTTTACATGCTTTATTACTTTTGTTGTCAATGCATAAAATTTTTAAGTGATAATGTTGTATATCAGTTTACTCTAAATCTACCAATGTAGTTTTAAGGTTCTTTAGAAGGACCCAGAAGTGAAAACTAGATACCGAAATGTACATGAAACTTTTAATATTATGCGGCAATGTTTATTCATTTTTGTGGCTCTTTTGCTTTCCAATCTATTAAATGATTAGCTGTTGCTTTACTGATTGCTGTATGATAATCCTCACATTCAGTTTAAGCTATATTGAGCATTAATTGACCAATTATTCGTGAAATTATGATCGAAAATCCTTCAACTGCTCGTATCGACCACCAGGATGAGGTACAGGCCACTAGGAAACGCTGATCTATTGGCACCGTGTCATAAAATGTTCGGCACTTAAAGTTGTATAAGTATGTTAAGTTTCATATATGTATATAAAAGTGCACAATCTTATCAATTTGTTATACTTATCCACTGGACTAGTACTGTAGATTCTTTCGAATGCTGGACAGATTACTTGTTTGTTTGTTTTTCTCCTTCTCTGATATAAATATCGTGTAATGCACTGACAACGCATTGATGTTGTGCCAGAATTTTCTATTGTATGATGTAATAAAATATGATAACTTTTTCTGTAACGAAGTAATCAAAATACATCTCCATAAACATTAGGCGCCGCTGTCTTCGAAATTATGACATTGTAGGGATATGTGTTATGTCCATTCTATTGTACCTGTTACTATATTGTAGGGATATGTGTTATGTCCATTCTATTGTACCTGTTACTATATTGTAGGGATATGTGTTATGTCCATTCTATTGTACCTGTTACTATATTGTAGGGATATGTGTTATGTCCATTCTATTTTACCTGTTACTATATTTATGCAAAATGTCATCCAAAGTTGATAGAGGCCATTTTTTTATTTGCTGTAAGTGAGTATTCAGACAATTTAAAAATAATTTTGTTGGTGTTTAAATATAAATAGTGATGTTATGTTTATTTTTGTTTATTTCCTATAGTGTTTGTGCATTTCTATCGGAAAATAATATCACCATAGAAATGTTCATATATTCCCATTCCAACTAGAAAAATACCTGCTAGATTTTACAGTTTCATGAAACTGGTCCGATAATGTTTACGAAATAAGCAAGGTACAGAATAACCTGAACGGAAAAAAGAATTATTGAATTTCAACTCCCTTTGTAGTTTTTGCTTTAAATTTCAATAATATTTTCAGTATAAATATTATTATAAGTCACGATCTTTGTGTTTTGTTGTTGTTGTTGTTCAGGGTTAACAGCTATATTTTTATGTTTCTTTGGCAAATGGAATTATATATATATATATATATATTTATATATAAATGAAAGGCGGCAATGTATGTCACTTTGCTCAACAGAAATAGGGTTGACGGATTTGATAATTGAAAAGACGGAAGGTACACTTTTAGAAATAGGGAATCACTTAAATTTAAAGGAGAGAAAAAGTCGTGGACCTTTCTGTAACGCCTTTACTTTTTTTTTTTTTTTATCCATAAAACGTTTTCCCACGTTTAGCAAACACTGTGCCGGGTTGAAGTTCTTTTCAACTTTATACATTTTAGCTCCTGTGAAGAAGCTTTTTTTTATGAAAAAAGTATCTAAACAATTCCACAATTGATATTATCTACCATTGGAAGTTAGGCATACTGTGATGCTTCTACGTAAGGAAAACGAAGAGATTCAAAAATTCGCCTACATTAATGTAATCAAACAGAAAACAAAAACTATCACCAAAATTACTTTGAAATAGCGAAAATTCTAGTTTTAATTATGGTGATATTCATCAAAATAGGAATTAATAAGATGTAAAAGTAATTCAGTGATATAAATTGTTCATAGTCGCCGTTTTTTTTCTTTTAAGGTCGTGACCTAACTGGTTAATTAACTTGTTTTACTTTAATGTTTGGTGCATATGTAGCACACACTAGCAATACATTAGTCGGTATCTAAATTCTAATCCATGGCTTTCCTTATACTCTACTTAAATGATGGTTGCCAGTTAGCTTGACGAAACATTTGAATTGTAACCACTGTTTTAACAAACCGTTTTTAACTTTAAATTTTGGTGTCTTAAAACGGTGTCTAAATGTTGTTTGATACAGATTTTGTTTATTGTACTTTAACATCGAGATTTGAGATTTGTTTTAGTTTAAGCTAATTGGAAGTCAAGTTGCACCATGCGGTAGAGTTGTAAACGATTAAAGTTTACTTGTCATGTTACAGACGTGACAGTATTACGTACTTACAAACATAAATTTGTGAGCCTGGCCTAGTTTTATGACAAGAACCAAATAACATTGAACGCCAGAAGGTATGGATCCCCGGATTCACCATATGTGGAAATCATGCGCTAGTTTGAGTGAGTATCGAATGAATAATGTCAACGACTTGAGATTCTTGTGGCGTACGTTGGCTTCAACACTAAACGGTTAACCTCAGTTTTAGGATCGTGAATAAGAGAAATGAATGTAAACAATTATACCAAGTACATATACGTGTTGACGACTTGTCATGCCTGAAAGGCCTACCCTCGTTTATGTCGTGCGATGAAAACGTTTGGTTATTTCCTGCTTGAGCACGGGTTTTAGTGATAAATTGCTTTGGTACTTTGAACAGTCAAGGTAGATGTTATATCGTATTCAAACAAACCACTAGAATGTAAAGGGATTGTGCTGATTTATGTAATAACAATACTTAGCCGTGTGTTCAATATTTAACATTCTTACAAAATACCGTGTCTGTTCTTGTAAGACCAAAATATGAAATCTGCTTAAATTGGAATACTAAAAAATATTACGAAGAGAGTAAGTGTGAAATAAAAAAAAAGCTAGATTGTACTTTTAGTAGTGAAATGGACACTTCTCCTTCTAATCAACAGTTCTAGAATTTGTATAATTGTCTCAAAAACTGGGTACAGATTGCAGTATAAGTTATAAAAAAAAACATCTTACAAAAAGTGGTGGCAGATATTTTAGACCATGCAAATGGCATAATAATTCCTTTATACATCTATATTACTATTATTGCAGTTACACAGTATGCCTTGAAGAGTACAGTTATTCTTAAAACAATATAGCGTATAGTAGCTAATTCTTTCTGAGAGAAGTGTAATGTTCAACAGTGTTATAACTAAATGTTAGCTTTAGTTGTAATGTTATCAAATTCAATGTCATTAACAAGAAGTCTAGCAGTGGCATTAAGACATACAACTAACCTTCTACTCTTTCATTAAATGATGAACCCTTTGTATATGATTTTTGTTTCTCACTTTGAACAAACAAAATTAGTTGGTAATGATTTTATGTGTGTACTATGGAAAGAAGTAAATATTTGCCACCACTACTTAATATATCTATTTTCTTTGCAAACATTGGTTTATTTTTATCTTTAATTTGTTTTTTTAGTTTTTTCACTCTCATTATTCACATTGTTTAGAGATGAAGTGAGGTCATTACACATTGTCACAGACTGATAATGTTACAAATTAATATGCCATTTGGTGAGAGAAGAATATTCACTGTTGAATCTAAGTTTCAGATGGACAGCAACTGCCTGTTGTAGAAACCTACAAATGTAGAGGATGACATTTCGAAAGGTAGGTTTCTACAACAGGCAGTTGCTGTCCATCTGAAACTTAGATTCATTATGAATACTCTGCCTAAACAACCCATCAAAAATATTCACTGTTATTATATGTAGTATGTGTGGTATCAAATATATTTTGTTAGGTCAGTTTTTATTATATACTGTTTATAGCTTTTATTATGTAAACATTTCGTGTATTATTTTAGAGGCATTGATTCATATTGAAATAAGCTGTGGTGGTTGCTTTGCTAACTTTGTTGAGAAAGAATAACAGAGAGAGAGACATTGAAGATTAAATATACTTTTAATATATTATTATAGAAATTTTCCTTCATACTTATGTATGAATTTATCAAATTTTATTCAGAGTAGACATTATTTATGAGTGAAAACATATGCAGAAAGCAGGCTATAACTCAATCAAATGCATTTCATTTTTCAGAAAGATGAATCAATCTTTCTAAGGGGAGTTCCTTTGAATAAATTCCAGTTGTTAACCAACAAGTAGAAACTATGAACAGCTTAACTCATCTTACAATGCTTGAATATTTGCTGTAGTTTTTTTCTCATTAATTAAAATGTAAAGAAGACTCATAGTTAAAAGCATTTGTTATTTAGTATTTATTCACTAACAAAATACCAAACTTTTAGTGAATCACTTTTAGTTTGTGTGTGTGCATTTAGTTGGGATACTATCATAAAAGATTGTTGAGTTTGTATTAATAATGATTATAGACTTCTGATTTAGAGGCTAGTTGTAAAAGATTTAGAAGATTACATCATGAATTACTTTTATAAGTTTGTATTTCAGGATTTGAAGAGTTTTATTACTGTATTACAAATATGAATTTTTTATGGTGTTTTTATTTCATAAAAATATCTTTGGAATATAACTCTTAAGGAAATGTATTGTGTTTTGTTCATTAATTTATCACAATTATTTTTCAATTCCTTTTTGTATGTTCTAAAGTGAGTTTTGTTGTGTCATATATATATGATATTAAAATTTAGTACACAATTCTTTGTTAATTATAACTTTACAATTTGTTAATTTCCATTTGTTGATTATTATCAGTGTTTAATCCTGAAGTGAATAATTGTGGGTGGATTTCCTTAGTGTCTGCTTATAGCAAACTGTTTGAAGGTTTCTTTAGATGGTCAGTATGTTTCATCTTTCATGAAGTTAATGTTATCACCATCTCTCACAATTAGAAAAAAACAAGAAAATATTAGAGATAATACAAAGTTTAACCAGTAAACAAGCATGCAAGTATTTAAAAATCAAATATTAAAAATTTACTACCCTACATTATCTTCAGTTACATTATATTTATTATATTTGAATTTTATAGTTAAAAATGCAATGTAGTATTTTCTGAGAAAGTTTCCAAAAAATTAGTTTTTTTTTGTTGCTTTTTGAGAATCAAAGTTTACTTTTTTATATGAAGGGGAGTATCTACCTTAGTAATGCATGTAAATGTTATGAGATTATCAGTATAATGTATCCTGTAAAGGTTTCTTTTATCTAAAGCCCCTGAACTAACATATAAGATACGTTACACGTGTCTTTATCTACCACACCAGCATTTTCCAAATTGTCGGTTGCATAACAAGACACAGTAAGATCTTAAAGTTTTTTAATTTTAAAATTGTTTGTACAAGTACTGCTAGACTTTACTGAAATGTGTTAAATCATAGGGCCTATAAGATTGTCTGACTACTCAAGTCGGTTGTGAGTCAGGAAAGAAGTTATAAACATATGTTTCTGTTGATTACTTGTGTATATAAGTTGTTGAAATATATTTTAATAGTTTTAGTCTATGCATGTAAATGTATTATTATGTGACTCATTGTTTTCTTTTTCCCTTGTGTATTTCTTGTTGAATTAAAACATTATGGTAATTTTAGATTGTTATCATGTAAATTTTAGTTTTTTAAAGAAGGTATGCTGTATTGACTCATATATATATGTACAAGTATATACTGAATTTTAATATCAAGGACATTAAAACAGGTTTCATTATAGGATGAGTATGTTATTTGAACTAAGTTATAATGATCTGACTTATATTTTTAGAAAAATTTACTGCATTTTATTAGATAATTTTATTTTTTTCTTGGGAAATTTGGGTGTTTAAAACGTTTTTTATCAAAACCAATTCAGACACTTGATCCTCTTCTATCTTTTGTTATCAGTCCTGATTACTTTCTTTTAAAAACCACCCAGTGGAGAAATAGTTTTTTCAAACATCTACTTTTAAAAAAAGTTCCAAAAATGATGTTTTAACTACCCACCCAGTTTCTGACAGCTGTATTCTGTTTCACACCAAAAAATTGTACATCTGTATTTATTTCCAGGAATTTCCAATGTAAAATTATTACTAAAGTCAGATGCTAGTTTGCACAGATTCTTAGAATTAGTTCCATTTTCAAGATGATTCACTTTAGTTCAAGTAATACATGTAATATTATGTTGTGCATAATATGGATAAATTTGTATCAGTACTTCTGTCTACATATGTGTCATATTTATCAAAATCTTACAGATGTATTTACATTTAAAAAGGAGAGAAGTTTAGTTTCTGTTTGTTTCATGACACTAGCTTGGATATGAATATATGTATCTTACATTATATTAAATTTCTTACTGCATTATTCTTCTATATCTAGGCAGAAGCCAGACTAGCAGCTCGAAGGCAAGCTCGTGCAGAGGCCAGAGAAATCCGAATGCGAGAGTTACAAAAACAACAACAGGAGGTAACATTCTTTTTCTTAGCATAATAAAGTTTAGTTATTTCCTTGTAAAAGATCTGGTTTTGACTTTTATGTTATATATATAAAGGGGTAATAACTTGGTAATCTGTTATTGGACTTTATTGATTTCTTGCCAAGAAAAGTGCACAACAGCACCAATTTGGGGCTGAAAAGATCAAAAACAGTTAAGCTTGCACATCAGCTGAAATATGAAGTGGCACTTAAATATTATATATGAAATGAGTGGACTGTTTAATACATATAAATCATAATAATTAGTGTTGCTATTTTTAAGAAAAACATTGAAGTGATATGTGCATATGTGAACCAAGCACTTAGCTGTGAAATATACAAAATTTGGTTTCAACACAAAATGTTTGTAACCAGAAAACATTTATTATAAAAATACTTTTGGTGTTAGAATTATCTTTTTGTCTTACTACTTTGTTTCAGAACAAAGTTATCTCTTACAAGATTCATTAAAAAGCAATACTACTGTGAATATGAACATTATAAAAGTTCAGATCAAAACCATCATTTTGTAGAAATTGATAATATTACAATTTTTTTTATTTCAGGCAGATCAACAAAGTGATAAATATTATGATTTGCCCAGTGATCCTGTACGAGGGAGGCCTGGCCGAGAGGTGTGTACAGCTAATTAGTAGTTTAGTTTGGTAAACAATTATGTTATTACTTTTTCTGATACAATTACCTCTTCTCACAGTTACAGCTACTCTCGATTTGACTGCCCTCTGGAGCACAAATTTTTGTTCTCCATTAGCCTTGAAACTACCACCTAATTCCACATGTATACCATGTGATTCAGCTGTGTTTAAGCATGCAGTAGTCCTCCATCAGTAAGAGTGCGACGGGTTCAAATGCATAGAAGGGCTTAATCTTCACTTCTTGATGTGACACAATAGTGTTAAGACCTGATGCTTGATTTCAACCATTTTTTTCTTCTTTAGTGCATTTTGAAAATATTCAATTTCAGATTTTTCCATTTCAAAGTATTGTTTATAATCCACTATTGAGTTGGATTTCTTTATTTGATTGTGAATTCTGTTTCTCACTCAATTACCGGTAGTCAATCAATATTTATCAGCCTTCTCCTGCTAGTCTGTGAGCCATGGAGTTTTTAGTTCAAAGGGTGCTATCAGCGCCTTCTCTCCTTGCAAGAGAGGTTCAGTCTCTTTTGGGAACTTGGGTATCACTGGAGACTCTTATCCCTCTGGGCCATGCGTTCCTTGCAGTGGGTACTACAAGATCAATGGCACCTCATCAGGGATCCTCTGGATTTACAGATATCCCTTCCTGCTTCCCTTCAGCCTGACTCCTTCTGGTGGTTAGACAGGGACAACATGACAGTGGGAGTGTCTATTCCTCCTCCTTGTCCTAATATCCACATCTTCACAGATGCCTCATTGTCAAGATGGGTTGTGTGCTGCAATACATAGGAGATGTCAGGCCATTAATTAGTCTTGGGAGGAGTTAGGTCTTCATATCAACCTTTTGAAACTCCTTGCTGTTTGTTGGGTGATGGTTCAATTTCTATCATTTCTGTGGAGCATGACAGTTGTAATTCATTCTGAAAACTCGATGGTTGTCACTTACATCACCTGAAAAAGGGGCACTTGATCACAGTCCTTATGTTCCCACACTCTAGAGCTCCTCTTCTGGGCTCACAGTCATCAAACTCGTTTGCTGCTTCGTCACATATCAGGTGCCCTGAATCTTATCACGGTTTGTATGTCCTGTCAAGATTCTATCCACAGAATGGTCCCTTGATCTCAAGATATTCCAATGGATATGTTCTAAGTTCGATACTCCCCAGCTGTGTGCATTTGCCACTCAGTTGAATGCCAGACTTACTCTTTTGGTCCCCAGTTCTACATCCTTTAGTTGTGGTTGCATTCAGCCTTTATACATTTTCCTTTATACATACCCCATCTTTCTTTTACCCATGTAATTTCTCTCTTCTGTTTCACTCTGTGTCGAGTCATTCTTGTGGCTCCTTTCTGACAAGCTTAATCATGGTTTCTGTCCCTTCTCCAGGAACTACCTCTCCCAGTCCCTCTTCAAACAACCTTACTCAAGGGTGCTTCATCCCTCTGTTTCCACACTCTGACTTCATGCATGACTTTTGTCTGGTCCCTTGCAAGGGGTTCGAGACTATCCACAAGGGTAGCTTTTCTGTAATCTCACTCTGTACATTTCTCATCCATGTCTGTGTATCAGTGTAAGTGGTTCAATCTTTGGTCTATCTGGCATGAATTCTAGCCTTCCCTTCATCAGATATTTGATTTTTTACATGGTTGTTTGACATGGGTCTGTCTGTTTCAACCATTGCTGGCTTTAGGGCAGCCCTGTCATCTACGTTTTGTTTTCCTTGTTTTTATCATGTGTTTTCCTCTCCATTTATTTCCCATTTATTTTGGTTCATACATCTCCATTGTCCTCCTCATTACATTCGATTTCCAGACTAGAATTTGAAAGTTGTTTTCCATGCCCTTTCCCTTCTTCCCTACGAAATGTTTTCCTCATGTTCCTTATATCACCTTTCCTCGAAGACATATTTTCTTCTTCTTCTTTAGCTTGTGGACTTGTCGGTTGGACTTGTTCACCATCAAGTTCACTGCATTTTGTACTGCACAACCTGTGTCCTTTTATATTCTCACAGTTACCTTCTTCCCAAAACATCAGCTGCCTGCGAAGGCAATTTTGCCTTCATTCCTACTTTTCTTCTTTCCATATCCCATATTTACTTCTGTTTTGATCCAAATTGTTTCCTGTGTCTGGCTCATGCTTTAAGGTGTTACATATTGTGAACAGCACCCTTCATGGCTCTCACTCCCTTTTTTTCTGAATCTTACCAATTGTTCTGTGTTTCATGCCATCAGTTCCATCACTTTCCAATGTCCTTGGCTTTTCCTTTCTGTCGTCCTTTGGAGGAGATTATCCGGGCTTGTACGCAGACCACTCCCCACACCTTTGCGTCGTGCTTCATGCACCATCTGGCAGTTTTCTGATCAGTTGGATATTGTCTTCCCCATGTAGCTGTTCACCATACATTGGTACATCTCTAAGTGGGTAATTTTTTATTTTTCAGGGGCCTACTTTACATGTTATGGATCCTGCTCTATGGAAAGTGGTGCCTGTCCAGGTATACTGATATCCATAATCTGCACCATGAGATCTATAAGGTCTATCATACTTGCTGTTGAAATGGGATATTTTTTCTCACGGTACATTGTGTCATAAATATGTTCGTACCAGACCGTACACTCATGGACTAACATGAGTAAAGCAGAAAGAGATTGCTGCCCATCTCTAATGTTCCTTCGATCGCCAGAATTGGTAATAGTCGGCTTTTAAAAATAGGGTTTCGTGGTCACCCATTGCATTTTCTCTGGTGATGCATTCCTCTTCACTCTCCAGTGGAGTGTGGGAGTCTTTACCACTACCCATCTCCTAGCTGCTGGAGAAATCTTCCTGAGTGTGCACAATTCTACTCAGTCAAGAGTAGGGTGGTTGTATTCTGCCTGTGTAGAATGCTTGACTATCCTCCTGCCATGTGTCTGATGTTTTATTCCAAATATTGCTGGTCTGGACTGGATTTTTCCATCTATTTTGCACTTTGCCCCTCTGGTAGGAACCCTCTTCCCTACTGCCACCTGGATGTCGGTTTCTGGGTGACTGGTTTTGGTTGGAGCTGGACCAGCCACCATAAATTCTCTTATGTGAGTGGGCTGGGAACTTCCTCCTACTGCAGACCAGATGTTACATCCCCAATGCTGATTGGTTTTGGACTGGAATTGACCCTCCACATTGCATTTCCAACTTCCTTATGTCATCTAGATGTACATTCCTAGGGTTTCTTGCTGCATGTTGTGCTGGATTTGCACACATGATGGTTTAGGTTCTCGTAACATAGGCTCCTCTTTCCTTCTGATTCCTAAACCTGAAGTGAATGATTGAGGACCCTCCTCCTACCATGGACCAATCAAGTTCCTCCTAGTTCCACTGGTCGGAACTGAAGTTGACTTCCTGACACTCTACACACCTTCCTCTTCCTTGGGGATTTGGAATTGCTACCTTGTTCCACCCTTTCATTGTGACACCACACCTGTTGTTTCCACAGGGGCACAGAGTATAATTGGTTCAGATGTGGTGTGGTCTCCCATGAATGTGTTTTCTCTCTATGGATAATCTTCAGATGCTTTTGAAGGGTGCTCATCTGGGTAATGTTACACCTGTCCCTCCACCTGCTCAATGTGGGATTCTGGCTGTAACTCTGAGAAGAGGTAAGTAATCATATCAGAAGTTAATATTTTTCTACAGTGAAAATAAAATTCTAATAGATACTTATTTCTCTCACACTTCTCACTCATCCTCCCCTCTTCTGCTGTCATTTTTCATGCCTAATCTCAAAGTGAAGATTGGGTTAAACTGCATAGAGGAATTCAGCTATTGTTGAGGGTTGTCACATGCTAATTTGCATGCTTAAAGACAGCTGAACCACATGGAATTAGGTGGGAGGTTCAAGGCTAATGGCGAGTGAACATTTGTGCACCAGAGGGTAGTCAAATCAAGAATAGTTGTAACTGTGAGTGGAAGTAAGTATCTATTGGAAATATATTTTCTGTGTAGGTAAACATTAACTTTTGTATGTAGTTCATGAAGAAACTATAAACAACGTAGTTATTTGTTTCAAGTTTTTATATGAAAGGTATTACGTATTACTTTAATGATACAACATTGTATTTAGTTCAAGATTGTCTCCTTAAGCTTAGTTCTTATTCCAGCATAAATATTCTTTTGAAGTTGCAAGAAATTTTACATCTCAAATATACATATGCAGTTATTGCTAAAGGTATAAATTGTTCATAATAAGATACTGAAATAAGTAAGCTCAACATTTCACATATTTTTGATGCATTATGTTTTTATCCATGTGTTCCTAACCTAAAAAGTTAGGACAGTTGTGAAATATACAGTTTCAAGAAATTTCATAAAACTTATCTGTAACCTTTTAGTTTTACCCAACTTGTAAGATGATTCACAAATACATGTGGTAATATATTATGCATAATATAGATAAACTTTGCATTTCATGTAATCTCTTAACCCTTTTGAAACGGGTTGCAGGTGAAAGGCCATGTCATCCCGTTTGTTGACTCACATTCAAAATTTTATTGAACTACTATTTCATGAATTTATGTAATTAAGTTTGGTACAAAACTGTAGAATATAATTCAAATTTTAGTACCATATATTACTCAGTTTTTTAATTTAAAAGCAAATATTTAAAAAACACAGATAAACATAGATTTTTGTGTGTCAGGGTATATGTTGAATGCAGCACTGGTTTAAATTAGATGTTTGTGAAGTCAAAATACTAAGTGAATAGTTTTGAATGAACTAGAAACTTAAATTAACGATATTGACAAGCTAGAATATGAAATAAGAGTATTTTCAATTTGCTTAGATATTGCTCATATAATAAATCAAACACAGTGTCACCTTGCCTACCTATTTCCATTTTTGGAAACACTCCTTTATATACACTTACTTCTATATATGACATGAATAACCAATCAGTAGCTCAGAACAGCCATTTTAACGGACTTGGCACCATTTCTTTCTTTCCAACCAATATTTCTTCTCAAAATTTCATATTTTTTTTGACTAAAATACATCTTAGTTACTAAGCTTGATAAATTATAGTGGAATTCTATGGTATTAATGTAGTAATTTATGATTTTTTAGTTATTCAAATGTATATATAGAACTAAAAAAGATGTTTTGTTTATATCCTCCACGTGCAATTTTTAAAGACTTAGCAACCTACGTCAAATAGCAACCGAGTACGAAGGTTGTTAACTGGAAGAGAAAATTGTTTGCTTTAGTTCTTTAGTTAGTTCTATGTTTTTAGAAAAATAAGTTTAAGAACTTATTTCCAAATAGCAATAATCTATATAGATATATAATGTATAATAATTGAAATTTGACTATTTTACAAAATACTAGTCTACTAGAACACAGTCAAGACAAGTTACTTTGCACAGACTAAAGGTCAGTTTT
>NW_013665896.1:212370-243672 GCF_000517525.1 Limulus polyphemus
TTTTATTTGATTAATTATGTATATATTTAACTGAATGAGTGGGGTTCAAGTCTGTAATAAATCCTATATCTAGGGACTTAGAGGAAGGTTGAAAGTTTTTCAAAAACGAAGTGTTTTCGACTTGAGGATTAACAGCCAGGTATATCAGAAAGAAATATTTTATATACTATTTTACATTTTTTGTCTGTAAGAATCACCTGTGTTCTAACTTTATGCTAAGCATGAAAAGAATAAAAGCTTAATTTGGTCTCCCTTATGATGTGCTGGACAATAAAAAGGAAAACTTTCAAAATCAGGATAAAAAATGATTTGAACCTTGATAACCGAGTAAATTTAATATAGAAAAATAAGGCAGTTCAGTGAGTGACCCAAACAAAGTGAAAACAAAAAAGTAATGTTACATATATTATGCATAAAATGCATTTTCTGCAAAGTACTTGAGAACTGAATAGAGTATGGACTAAAAATAGTTACTATATCCTATTCTTCATTGTGTTCTGTGATAAAGAACTAGTTGTTGCATATACTGTTGTTATTTTTCTAATTGTCTGAATCTTGAATATTCAAAGTGTGAACTTTTTTGTGTGGATTTTTATTTGTGGTACCATTCTATAGATGGCGCCACATTGTATTTATTATTTTGGACATGTACATAGGTGGATATACATTACATCGATTATAGTAAGATATGCAATAATTTACAAGAACTAGATAGTAGCAGAATGTTAATATAATTTATAAGTTTATTTTGTGGAAATGTGTTTCTAAGTAATTAAAAATAAGGCTCTGAATAATATAATAATTAATACACAACCAGCTGACAAAACACAATCTGGTGTTTGTCTCAAATGTAACATTTTCTAAAAATGATACCTTGAAGTAGCTTTAAAATGACATTTATTAATAAGTGTTTTTTTCTCTTTCTAGGGAAGATCATCATCTTTTATTTCCAGTACATATTCCTATACAAGTTCGAGACGGAGCAGCGAAGATTCCACAGACGCTGTTGATAATTCTAGAGAATTAAGAGTGAGTTAACAAATATAACGTAAAAAATTAAAGTAACATTTAGTATACATTTGAGATATACTTATCAGTTATGTTCATTTAAGCTCGATCTTGTCCATTTAAACTGAGACCTTGAATGTTCCAAACAGTTTTTTGAGTGTTTGTATGCTTAATCCCTTTCATATGTGTTTTCATATTTTGTCACTTCTACATTCTCTTTAATTCAGATATTGTGTCCATAAATCAGAAAGAAAAATACCTAAATATGTTTTAAAATGTAGTAAAAGAAGTAAAACATTATTTATCCATGTTATCGTGCATTTGTCTCTTAGAGATTGAATTTAACAAGTCAGTTGAAGTGTCAGTACTTGAGTGACTAATTGAGTGGACTCTCTACAAGTTTCTGTAAATATACAAGTAGATAACACACACTGAAGCAGATAAAGACACTTTGGTTAAGGTAATAATTTAGTTAAACATTTATAAAGCTGTAAAGATATTAAACGTTTTACTTAAGACATCTGCTTTTTCAGGAAAGGGTTTCTAAAATTTGTAGATGATATCAACAGATAACAAGTAGTAAAAAAATTGAAAAAATGAGGATGATATAGGGATGGCAATATCAAAAAGTATAGAAACAAGGTAGGGATGAATACACAAAACCATACAAAAATCACTACATAAGTAGCCAAATCTTTCCAACAAAAAACTTTTATTTACAACTAAATGTTGAATTCCTTTCATTTGCATGAATTCAGGTTTGAATAAAAGTATTTAAACTGAATAATGCTATAAAGTCTCACAATGGATAATTCCTATAAGCTTGTAACATTGATTCAGTACTTACTGGCTACTTATGTAGGTATTTCTGTAAGGTTTTGTGTATTCATTCCTACCTTGTTTCTATGCTTTTTTGGCATTGCCATCTCAACATCATCCTTATATGTTTCAAGACTTTTTCTTATTATTTGTTTTTCCTCTTTTTTTTTTTTAAACAATCAATATTAATGAATGGCAGTCACTATGAAGGCAGCAGTTTTAGCCTGGCATGATCAGTTGTCTTGATGGACATCATGTGTTGAAGCTAGTAAAACACTATACTGCTTCTGCACTTCCCAAGTTAAAATACAACATTTTGGTGTGTAAATCATTACAACAACTTCAAACATTTAAGCTAGCCCTTCTGATGCCGAATCAGAATAATCAACAGAACATTTGGCTGTTATACTAATTGCTGGTTCTCTACTTTAGCAATGTTTTTGGCTAAAATCAAGGTCTTAATAGCTTTTGAAAGTTAGGTGTTTATAAAAGTCTCTTACATTGTTATAAGAGAGTTTTGAGACTACGATGAGCAATACATAATGTGTGGTAGCCATTTTTTTTCCAGCCCATTTCTACATACTAAGCACTACCATGCTTAATGATATTAACTTCCCAATATTTTGCTCAAAAGTTTCATATGTAAGGCTTATAAAAATCAAATACAATTTAACAGTAAAGTATCTTTCAAAAAATCAATGATCATTGCCTTAGTAGCGAGTTTTTTTTTTTACATTTTCTACATTACACTTAAACAGAAAACTGCTTTTATAATGTGGTAGAATTATTTGTAACTATGTTTGTGGTAGTTTATTACAAGTTATTTAAAATAAAACTAAAAATCAAACATTCTTTTCTTAAGTTGTACTTTATTATGTAAGTTCATATGATGTATACAGTAATGTCTTTGTTTTTGGCCAATATTTTGTGACTAATTAACTGTTTTAGAGTGTTCTGGGGTAAGTACCAGTGAAGTTATTACAAGTTATAAAAGTGGTCATGGAATTCAAACAAACTACAGTTTTTTAAAAAGTTATTTGCAAATGATTGTGCTATAAACACTAGAAAAATTAAACCAAGATTGTTTAATTAAATAATGAATAGTGAGAACTTTCTTTCATGAAAATGACTGAACATTGTTAGTGTGTGTGTGCACATGAACCCGTGGCAGATTTGTTTTCACTTAATAACTTGTAGGTATAAAGCTTATACCTATTTTATTTTTAAAATTGAAACAATTTTTTTGTGTTGTATTTAAGTTTTCAAAAATCTATGTGCACATTTCTTTAAAAAGTATCATCTGTCTATGATATTAGTGAGAATTAACATATACTGTAAAGTACTGTAAAATCATTACTTGTTTGACTTATTTTGATATAAACTTTTAAACATACACTAAAACTTGGTGTTATAATATATTTCTATATGTATGAATAAAAGGAATACTTTTTAGTTTTACTTACATGTAAGTATATCTGTTATTGGATAAATAAAAGAGAATCACACTTTTAAAACATTTTTGAACTCTTGAGAGTTTAAACTGCTTAATGTGAGTGACAGATACATTATTTTTCTTAAAGATAAACATTAGACGTAAATGTGTGTGTGTGTATATATATACTTAGCAGAAAATGTATTTCTTTAAAACTGTATATGACATTAAAACAAATTCTTAAGCTTATGCTTTTGAAAAATAAACCAACCAAAGCGTATAATGAGAATGAGGATTAAAACACCAAGTTAAAGAACATTAATAATAAACACTACTGCATTAATAAATATATTGGATTAATGAGCACAGGGAAATCAGTATTGAATACCCATTATTTTTAAACTATTTTTATTCAGGTATTCACTGAACTCCCACATTATAAAAGTTAGTTTCTTGTATTATTATTTTAAAAAATCATAACTAAAAAGTTTAAAAAAAAAAAACAATTTCACAAAGTAAATAATTTTTAAACTGATGTATCTGAAGGTAAGCTATAGTGAGTTAAGTCATACCATTTTTTATTTTTCTTCACATCAAGAAATTTGTGATAATAAATGTCAGCAAGTAAGTTAAAAGACTGACTCAAAGCTAACAAAATTTAGAATTTGCACAAAATAATTAACTTAAATTGTCTTGCATTAGCTACTACTATAGGAGTGGGCCTTTTCACTTTCACAAAAATTGTAGTTTCTGTTGATCTTGCAAATGTTAAATTGGTGGGTTTTTTTTTACTTCCTTTTCTCAGCATCAGTTACAAGACATAGAAGAAAAATTCAAAAAGGCCATGGTTAGTAATGCCCAGCTGGACAATGAGAAATCCTCTCTCAGCTATAATGTTGAAACCTTAAAAGATGAAATAGAAGAACTGGAAGAAAATTTAGCTCAGATAAGGAAAGATTACAAAGAGAAATCAAGGGTAAAATATGTATTATTATTTTTATTTTTTTTTTTTTTTTGGAAAAAGAAACTCTTGAATCTATGTTTTTATTTTTCACAGTATAGCTGTAAATTAGAGTTCCCAATAGTCCTTGAAGTACTCAAATTTTAAAGTTGGATAATCAAGGCCTTATTTTGGAAGGTTCTTTAATTTTAAGTGTTTGAGAATGAATTAGCTATTATAAACATATAAAACCAAATGTATTTTACCTTTAAAGTAATTACAGTATGTTTTTAGGTTCATAAGATGGGATAAAACTATAAATTTTAGCCTTTTGAACTTCTTTCATGTTAAAATATATATTTTTGTGAACTTTGATTCCTTTGCCGAAGTGAAATAACTAATTTATTAAAAGTTACAAAGCTCTGTTTATATTACTTTATTTTCCAGTGCTCTGCTGTGTCTTTGCAAGAGAAAAATGTCAGAAATTCAATACAACTTTATAAAAAGAAGCTACAGATATAGCTTGTGGTATTCTTCAATTTACAAAAGCTGTGTTATTGAAAGACAAAGAATTGTTCAAAGTGAATGAAAATAGGAGACATTGCTCAAAACATTAAATTCAAAATGAAATGCACAATTTTAAATGTAATTATTTATTTATATAGAGTAATATTCGTCATTGTTTATTATGTAAACACAACACATTTGACTTATTTATTAAATTTATGCTGTCACTTATGATAGCTCTACTAAAGAATTTTAAATGTAAAATAAAATGGAGAAACTACTCAAAACACATCAATTTAAAAAAAAATCAAGATTTTCAGTAAAATAAAAATTCAAAATCAAACTTGTTACTGATTATAAATGGAGCCATCTATTAAGAGAATGCAGTGTGAGTTTTTACTAACCATTGAACTATAATCAAGAGTAAAAACTAAAAAAAAGAGGTTTTAGGTAATTATTATAATGGTTAATTTTGTTGGTAGCTGATATGCTTTTATAGGTAAAACCATGGTTGTTAATAAATGAAGTATTTGTGAAATGTACAGTTGTCTTTGTTTTTTTCCTCAATTCTGTTTAATGAAATAGTTATAGCAATCTTATGTGCATGTTATTTGTGGTATACTTAGCATTGAGAAGAGACTTCTTGTATGCTAGAAGGTTTTGAAGAACTTGTCAGAAAAGAAGTATATCTGTTAAAAGCTTGCTGTGTTTTGTCAATGTCATTTAGTGAAACCTGTTATATAAAGTTATTGAAATTTGTATGAATTTTCAAGGATGAAGAAGTTTAATGTATTAGATAAACAGTTTTATTTAAATGTGCTACATTTTTCCTAACCTCATTTATACACTAGTGCATCAAAATACAAGATTAATTGTATTATACATAACTGTCTGTAATTAATATTTACTTTTTATAACAATACATTGTTTTCTTATGGTAATCTTGATATTTTTTATATATCTTAAATTTATATCCAATAATTTTATTATATGTTGCAAGAGTACCTATTATAAGTAATTTACAAAAGATTACCTCAAAGGCAACATTTTATAAAATTACCAAATAGCTAGGCTTTTCTTGTTTGCCAGGGTTATATTAGGTAAGTGTTTACCAAGAAAGTAATTTTCATTCATAGACTATTCAATGAGGTCAAACTTTTGTTGTGTAGCTTTATTTATTCTAAACAACAGTATTATGATCATTAATTGGAGTAAAAAAAGACATCAATAGGCTACAAAACTATATACATATTTTTGAGAACCAACTAACTTTTAATGCCTCATTAAGCACTTTTCAAATGAAATTTTTCTACTATTACTGTTTTATAAGCACTTGGTCACAACTGATTGGATATTAAGACATGTTTAAGTTAAATATATTTTAGTAGTAATGATACACTTTCCTTAAAACATATTTTTTATCAGGCATACGATCAGCTAACTAGGGATTCTAAAGAAGTAAAAGAAGAAATTGTATTTTTAAAAGAAAGCTTAAGACGAAGAGATGATTTAATAGAGGTAAGCTTCATAAATGAATGTATAAATGGTATCAGTTTAATGTTTCCAAGTAAATGCAAAATTTATATAACCTATAGGTACCTTTTTGTATAACTTATTACAGTTTTTTATTATTGAAATATACTGTAATGGTTGTGTTTGAGTTTTAGATGTTTGTTTGATATCCTGCCAGCATAACTTCTCTGAATCTACAAAGTGATTGTTGTATCTTGAGACAGTTAGCTTGATTCCTTGTACACCTGCTTATGAGATTTGCAAGTCACTAGCCTTTAGCTAACTTCCACCTAAAAATCATTTAACTGTGCTAGTGCAAGATGTCATCATCATGCGATAATAGCCCTCCACCAATAGGAGGACAATACAATCTCCTTGCACATTAACTCCTCTTAGCAACTGTGCTTGAAATAACTTCATTCTTTTCCTCAGCATTGTACAGAACTGACATTTTTTAAAACGTTTTTTTTTATTATGTGAGATTTGCAATAGTTAACAAAATTTAAATTTCATTCTAGTTTAGCTGTTTTCTTTCATTACTAAAGTAAAAGAGAGAGAAAGAGAAAAAAAATCCTCCTTATCTATTGTGAATTCTCAAGCTACAGTAACTTATACTTTGTCTATTAATGGGGACAGTGTTAATAACATGAGACCTGTGGCTACCTGTCTGTGGAGAATATGAAAGCCATTGTTTAACATGTTGTGAGCATGACTAGGATTTTGACTGGCTTTTTCTCCACCACAGTTTGCTTTGGGTACTGCTTCATCTGTGGAAGAAAATCTTGAACCCTCTAATCTTTTTCTAGACATGATCTTGCAGATATGTTCTTTTCTTTCTCTTCAGTATCTTTTGATTCCCCTCTGTTCTTAACCCATTCTCAGGATTACTTTGTTTTCCCTCCTTTGCCTGATATTAGGGTTCATGCAGACTCATTTCTTAAACAATTATGCACCCATACTCATATATATTACCTATTCAACTCTTTGTCTTGGCTTAAAGCCATTCTTCATTTCCTTTTCTCGATTAATCATCCTTGGAATATCTTTTACCTGCTTGGGGCCAGATCCCTTAACTTCTGTTTCACTTTCTAGTGCCCAGTTTTTACACCTTCAACTCTTTCTTGCTATCCTCCTACTTTACCTCTCAACTCTTCACCTTATTTCTGATGCACTTCATCATGCTCTGGAAGGTTTTTTTGGAGAGGTTCTTTCTTTCATTTTTAACACTTGAGCATGAACTACTACTACTGCTGTATCTCTTCTTACTTGATTCCTCTGCTATTGGGACTTGTTGGGTAGGGATCCTTTCCTCACTGATGTTTGCCAGCCTCACTTTTATCTCTTTTGATCTTCATTGAGCTCTTTTTCCTCATCCAGAGTTCTTCAGGGTTGTTTCTGACTCCCTGGAGACCTGGGCTGTGGTGGCTTTGCATCAGTCCTCATTATGTTTTGTGGTTTCTCTTTTTTTCTCAACCTCACTCTTCTGTTCCTGTTTTGAAACCTACTCAATCTACATTTTAAATTCCCAACATCTAGGTTGTTGCTAGTCTTGTCGGTGACTATCCTGTTGGGTCTGGCCTGTCTTTGGTTGACAAATGGATTTTTCAGGTTCTCGCACATGGCCTATCTCTCTACTTCTCGCAGTTTGTTGGGCATATTCCCATTTCCATCATTTTCTCATGGGGGACTGGCATCTGGTTATTAACTTATTGTTTTTCAACTGGTTTCTATTTGTCTCAAAGTTACAGATGAAGTTTCTCTCCAGCGGTTCTTTTCACCCAATCTGTGTGGATGACCAAGGTTGATGTATTGGATACTTTTTTACATATTCTGGTTGCCCTGTCCTCCTGACATTTTCTGTCTTTCATTCATTGGAATTGAGTCTTCTAGTTTCATGCTCTTTCTTTTGGCATTGTGTCTGATCCTTACAGCTTCAGTTGAGTCATGGGAGCATTCACCTGCCATATTTGTGAATTGGGGCTAAGTTCCATCATTACATGAAAGATTGGCTTCTCCTCACCCCTTCTCAAGAGGACACTTTCTCTCACACTTCTATTGCTCTACATGAGGCTGCTCAGTTGGGCTTGGCTAGTCAAGCATTCTATGTCTTTTCTCATGCCTAGCCAGTATTTGATACAATTGGGTGTGTTCTTCAACTCTCATCTCAGTTGGACTCAGCCTTCACCACTTTGCCTGTGGGCAATGGAATATCTTGTTACCAAGATTTGCATTTCTTCTTGCACTCTGTGCATGAGGTTCTTTCACTTTTGGGGACTTTGGCTTCCTTAAAACCAGTTATTCTTTTAGGCTGCACACACACACGTGCCTTCAATAGACATTATGGGATCATTGGAACATGCATCAGGATACATTGTCCTGAATTGTGAGCCTCCATTCTTCTCTTCTTGAGGACTTATCTTTGTGACTCAACCATGCCAATACCACTTTGGGCATCCCCTTGCCCCCCTTCCCGACTGGATCTCTGGAATCGTTGCTTCCATGCATTGTACCTGTTATTTTGGGCTCATTCTTATCAAGAACATCTCATACCTTATCATTTGTTGGGGGGCAATGAAGATGGTGGCAGATTGACTCTCTTGGTCAGACTGGATTTTACCCACAGAGTGATCTCTCCACCCTCAAGTTTTTCATTGGGTATGCTCTCAGTTGTGTAACGAATTTATTATTATGTGTTTATTTTCAGTATGAACGTTTTTTGGATTGAATTTGTATTTAGAAATAGGCGTGACTTGTATTATCAGATATGTGTTGCGTATAAGAATTTGTTATATATTTATTTTAATGTCAACGTTTGTTTTGAATAAGTTTATATTTGAGGGCGTGTCTAGCTTACCGTGTTAGTTATGTATGTCAAAATTCCCGCCAATTCTCCAAGATTGTAGAACATTCACGAATAAGAATCAACAATACCTATTCATTTCCGTATCTGGTATTATTAGAAGGTTTTAGAAAATGGATCTCATCTATAAAAACATCAGGGCATTGCACCAAAAAAGCAGCAGACAACAAAGAATAGAGAAGAGACTGGCCTACTATGAAACTGTTATAACCATGTAAGCTTTAAACTGTGATTTCGTTAACCCCTATCAGCTGGAAAATATATGACATTTGACCAGGAACAGTTATAAATTTCGAATGTCAGTGAATTCCCATCAAATGTTAATATCTCTCCAAGAATATTACTAATTTCTCATCAGACATTAGTGATTTTGTGAAAATATTATCTTACTTCAACGGTCCAACAATTCAGTGCCTGACAAAGGTAGCTAGCTTCCCGCCAAATTTTATATGTGCGTACAACTTGCTAGATATCAAGGAGACTTTGAACTAGGAAAACGGTTTTAGGCTATTTGTAAGTTAATGAAATTTCTGTTTATGAAACTTTGTGTGTAATAATTAATCATAATGATTGCTATTGTAAATTATAGTGTTGTATATATATTAAAACATATTTGTTTCAAGACAAAAACGGTGTGTATCAATCTTGTTGGCAAATAGCATAAATTAAATAAAATATTGGCATATTTCTAGACACTAATTCCAAGGTACATCTCAACTATTAAAAGTTAAATTATTTAACGTGGCTTGCGTTGGCATGCCCCTCATTGATGCCTTCACCACTTCTCTCAAAACCAAACTTCCACTCTTCTGGTCCCCAGTTCCTCATCCTTCAGCTCTGGCATTCATTGCTCTCAGCCAGGACTGGTTTTACTTTTTCTGTATGCCTGACCTCTTCTTCATCTCCTCTCTCATGTCGTTATCTTGATACATGACACTCCTTGTTGGGTTCTGTTGGTGGCACCTCTTTAGCCAGCACAACTATGGTTTCTCCTGCTTCATCAAGTAGCATCCAGGCCCTCTCTTTCTCTGCCCCATTCATTCTCACTCTTGCTCCAACCTCATGCTTCTCTTTTTTACTCAGGGGTGTTGTCCCTTCATTTTCACATGTGGGATTTGTCTAATTCATTGTCTGCAGGGCTGAACTCTTCGATTGTGTAGCCTTCTTCTTATCTCATTCCTGTCATCCTTCAACTTTGTACATCTATCAATGGAAGTGGGGAGCATTTTGACATTGGTCCATTCTCCACCCTCTTTCTCTGGGCCATTCTAATGTGTTCTACCTTTTGGCCTCTTTCACATGGTTGTTCAACCATGGATTGTTGGTCTCTCCCATGGCTGGTTATTGGGCAGCTTTGTAAACTACATTTCCCCTTTCCTGTTACTGTCAGGTGTTTTCTTCTTCTTCTGTCCTCTCCATTTTGTTCTGATCCTTTCTTCACTGACCCCCTTGTCTGACTCCGATGCCTGACTGGAACCTTAATGTGGTATTACACACCATCACACATGCCTCATTCAAGCTGTTCTTTATACCATTTTCCTCTGAAGACATACTTTCTTTTCCTCCTTGCCTATGGTTGCAATCAATCATCGCTGTGTCCTACAACACTCTTTCACTGCACTTATTTATTCCTGTGGCCCGGCATGGCCAGGTGGTTAGGGTGCTCGACTCACAATCTGAGGGTCGCGAGTTTGAATCCCCGTCCCACCAAACATGTTCGCCCTTTCAGCTGTGGGGATGTTATAATGTGACGGTCAATCCAACTATTCGTTGGTGAAAGACTAGCCCAAGAGTTGGTAGTGGGTGGTGATGACTAGCTACCTTCCCTCTAGTCTTACACTGCTAAATTAGGGACGGCTAGTGCAGATAGCTCTTGGTAGCTTTGTGCGAAATTCAAAAACAAACAAACAAACAATTTATTCCTCTACCTGGCTGCACTTTTCTTCCCAAACTTTTGGCTGCTTGGAAAGGTGATTGTACTTTTTTCCTATTCCCGTTCTTTCTATTTCTCACATCTATGCTCATTAAGACCCAAGTCGTCTCTTGTGTCTGGTTTGGGTTGTGCAGTGTTATTTGGCACGAGCGTCTCCTATTTGGGGGTTCTTGTCATTGTGTTTCTGCCTTGGGGACCCTTCATCCAAGGACCTATGATATCCTAACCTTACTGGATGGTCATCCATGAGCTCCTCCAGTTGATGTTTTCTTCCCTGGATATTGATGCATGCAGAGTTTTTCACATTTTGTGCATCAAATTCGTCACCTTGTTCTGTCTCTTTCATTTTGTTTACACTGACCATTGAACAAGATCCTTCAGACTGGCACATGTATGAATTGGCTCATGTTCGTCTCCCATTATTTTCATCATTTGGCTGTTTTGTTTCATGCAGGATTTTGATTCCCTTCTGTCACTATTCTTCAACCTACACATTGTCTTTGAAAAGGGTAAGTATATATTTTTTTCCATCACCCACTTCTCTCTCATAGGATCCTGCCAAGTGGCTGGCATTGCCTCCTACGGTATAGGGTATGCTTATTTCCCAAAATCAGCATTGGGTCATTAGTAACAGAATGTGCCGTATCAGTGCCCATTGTCAAGATGGGATGTTTTGCAAGACCACTTGAGATATCCTTGTGGTATTAAACTTACTCAAATGCCCAATCCGGATAGTACTATTCCATAGACTATCATGGAAAATTCCTACATCAAGGAAGTGACTGCCCACTTCTTTAGTTCACACACTTGCCAGCTTTACAAAATAGGGTTTCACAGTAACCAATTGCACTGTCTCCAGTAAAATACCTTTCAAGCAGTTGGTCGAAGTGGATGTGGGTACTTCTCTAGGTCTCTCCAATGTGAATTCTCTCTCCCTTCTTCATGTGGAGCATGAGGGATCCTTGCCACTTACCAGTTCTTAGCTGCTGGGGTGTTGGACCCTGGAGAGTTCCTCACTGATTATGTATAGCACAATATGGTGGTGGCATTGTCTGTGTAGTACGGGTCATTCCTCAAACATTTAGTGTGCCATCCTCCTGCAGCAAGACAGGTTTGATGCTCTGGTCTTGATCCGTCCAGTTGAGTCGAGATGAGACACATACAGAGTATGGTTTGATCAAACCCTAAACACACCTCACTTCTGGCTCACCAACCACTTGTGTGTGTGTGCTTGGTTGATCATGCAAAAATTCTGTCCATACCTCCTATACTTTGGGTTCTTTTGCTTTTCTCTCTCTTCTTACTGGGTGCAGTCACGCTCTATTGTCTTCCCATTTGGGATTTTTCTGAAGGGAGGTTATCTACATTTAATGTGTGCACTGGACCCTCCACTATTTCATTGTTGGATTCTAGGTATTCAGTGTGTAGAGGTGAGGTATCTTTTCAGAAGTTAATATTTTCCTTATCTGAAAATCTATTTCCAATAGATACTCACTCCACACACCTTTTCACCCATCCCTTCCACTTCTGGTGCACTTTTATCATGTCTAATCTAAGAAAGAAGCTGTTTTAAGCTCAAGTGCATCCAAGAGCTACTGCACAAGGAGGTTGTGTCATCCTCTTATTGGTGGAGGGCTATTTTCACATGATGATGTTATCCTGCAATAGTGCCATTCATGTTAAACATGTTATTTTTAGGTGGAAGTAAGATCAAGGCTAATGGCTTGCAAATTACGTAGGCAGATGCCCAAGGGATCAAGCTATTCTTTGTGAAAAGGTGAATATCAATCAAAAAATATATTTTCAGTTAAGGGAAAGGTTACATTTTGGCTGTATCCGGATTAAGTTATATTTGATAGATATATGTGTACAAACAACTCTAAAATACTTTTTTCTAGGATCGTTCTCTCTAATCATCAGAACTTTTCATTCATGAACATTCTTTCTACTTATAAAACCTTTCTAGGAACATTTAACTATAAGCAACAAATTTTTGGAAAAGCATAGCAAATATACTTACAAGCTGTTTGAGGAAAATGATGCCAACTCATCAAACCTTTCCAGAAACATGATAATTAAATCAATGAAGGACTTTCAGAAACTTGGTACCTAATCATCAAATCTTTTTCAGAAACATGCTTTTTACTGTCCACAGATCTTTTTAGAAACAAACCTCCTTATCATATTTTTCCATGATCATGCTATCTTAAAATCAAATGTTTTACAGCAACATGGGCTGATTTTGGTGGGAGGAGAAGAAACTGTAATGAATGGAGATGATAATTGTAGCAGTTCCAGAAGCACTCCAGACAGTTCAGCTCAGAAAACTGAGAACAAATCTATTTTGGTTTCTCAAGAAGTTGCTCATCTTTTAGGAAATACTGGAGAAGGTTCATTAGGTAAATTATTAATGATACATATCATACTTACTTTTAGGAAACCAATCTGATATTTAGGGACAACTCATCTGGAAGTAACCATAGATTAAATATTATCATATTAACTGAGGTACTTAATACAAAATATTCAAAGAAATGATAATGCCCTCTATAAATGAAAATATTCCCACACACACATATATTGGCTTTTTCGGAACTTGTAATTGTTTTAAATAGCACAAAAAACAACAGTGTCTCAACATTTCTCAAGTATATTTATTCATATTATATAAACTATATTATGCTTGATCAAAAATTAGTTTAATGTTTTCAGTGTATAAAAGATTATTTTCATACAGTAGCACTAATACATTATATCATAAGAACATATCAACTTTTAAGTTTAATAAGTTATATTCTTTTGTATAGGCCTAAATCAAGAATTTGCAATTAAAAGCATATTCAAATAATTTCAGTGACTTGTTTGTATTTGGATTATTTTTTGTATCTTGTTTATATTTTTTCTAGATCTACTATTAAAACAGTTTGCAGAAGAAAGAGTAGAGCTAGTAGACAAAGTAAGTTGAAAATTGTGTAATTGATTAATACTACATTCTTGTAAGTTGCATAAAAAGTTCCATTAATTCTATTTATTTTAGAAGATTGTCCTTCCTTCTACAGGAGGACTGTTCTTAAAAAACAGAAGGTTTATTATGTTTTTTCTGAATGAAAGTATTCTTTTGTGTGACCTAATATTTCTTTGTTACTCCAGACACATTAATGCTACTACTCTGTAGGTGACTGTATTATTAAAAAAAAACTGTGGAATTTATCTGCTTGTATTAAATTATTGTTAGTTATTTCTTCAGTATATTTCAGTTCCCATAAAAAAAGGACACTCGTGTCAGCTTTTCAGTGATAAAAAGTTTTTGTTCTTCAAGTTTTATAGTTTTGCACTTTTAATATATTATTGAATGTACGCTTTAGCTACCCTATTTAACTATAAAAATAAAATAAGTACATGAAGTTATTGAACTATATACAAACAATTTCAATTAGAACTTAAATCACTTTTAGCAATTGTGAACAGTTGTGGTATAGTTTTTAGTAAATTGTATTGTGAAAAAGAAATCTAGGCTTTAGGATCCTCCTTCCACGAGAATAGTGCTTGTAAATTAACTGTTTTTCTTATTGGTTAATTCTATATTTGCATAATGCTATATGTTTCATGCTAAAAAAAATTCATCAAATTTAGTTTTAATGGGATTTAAAAACAAGTTTCCTAATTTCATCACCAACCATTTTTTCTGTAGTTCATAACTTGTGGTAGAGAAAACACTTTCAAAATATTTAATGATTGTGTGTGTGTGTATTATATATTAAACAGCTGGTCTGCTGTATAAAATTAAATAATTAATTAGGCAAAGTGGCATAATATTATTCACATACCTCAGTTCATTCAGGTTGCTATATGGTGAGGTAAAAGGGACTTGTAAACCCCATAAATGTTATTAGTATTTGTATACTGATCTCCAATCATCAAAACATATGATACTTTATCAGCCTTTATTTGTTTCAATAGAAACTCTCCATCTATGTTTGTATCACATCTATTTTATTACTTGTATCTAACCATATGTTTTAATTCCATCACTAAAATTTGTGACATGATGTAGTGTAGTTTTAATTAGTCGTGTCAGGCAGAACATTATCCAACATGACCCATCTGAACTCATAGTTGTTTGTTTATTTTAATGTCACTTTGTGAAGGTTTTTGCACATCTTTCCAGCATCAAGCTGACAAAGGTGTAATTTTCTGGTGATATGTATGTAGTCATGTATAATTTACATCTGTCCTCAACAGCTTATGAGGCAGGCGATAGCACTGCCTATGTAAGGATGGCTTGGATTGTTCATCGAAATGGTATTTTAAATATCTTTTCAGTAGGTTATCAGAACTTGACTATACAGTGTTACCTTTCATAACAATATCTAGTTTAAGTTGTGATATCTGACACTTTCTTTTCCCAGTCTCAACAAATTAGCATTTAATATAATCTAACAACAGCTCTTTCTGCTCACTTGATATTTTATTAAGGTGTACTATAAAGTGTTCATATCTTTAAATGGTATCGTACATAGTAATTAATCCATGAACAAGTTTAAAAAATGTTTTATCTATCTGTTTTTCACATTAGTTAACCACTATTATCATTCAAATTACCAGATTTCTTTAACTGCTATTTCTTATTAGATACATAGGTTGAAACTTGATTTGGAAGAAGAAAAGCAAAAAACAGCCAAGTTGGAGCAGTTAACATTAGTACATGATCCACAATCCAACGGTCCTGAAACAAACCTTCTAGAGGTTCAAAGTAAGTAATTTCCTCTTGTCTTTAAAAATGAATAAGAGATACTGACCATACATTGGACTAGTTTTAATATAGCAGTTATTGTAATCTAAACTAAACCTGGATATTAAACTTGTAATATTTCTTTGAAATATCAAAATGCAGAATACTTTTAAGCATAACTGCTCAGTTTGCTATAGTTCACTTCTTTAATTTGCTAATAATATGTGAAAAGTTTCGTGTTATGTAATATACTATAAGAACAAATGTATTTTGTTTTAATTTGGATGGCTGAAAAAACTTCACATTTACTGTAATATAACAAATACAGTTTGGAGTAATGATTGGCAGTACAATTAACAATCTATTATAAAAATTAAAATTATTCTGAATTTAAATGTTTCAAAGTATCAAATGTGTAAGGTTTTTTTAAGCCACCCTATCTATATATTAGATATTTCATAGGTAGCATTCAGGCATGTAGCAAAGTTCTTTAACACACCATAAGGACTAAATAATCATTAGATAAACACATATGTATGTAAGAAAAAAAGTCTTCTACTAAGAACCATTTTGTTTTGTTTATCAGATGAGTGTTAAAATGATGACAGTTAGTAGACTGCAATTGCCCCTGCTACTTAAATAGCAAACTATGATGCACAAAATTTTTTATGATTATAAATATTTCACTAATCTAGTTTATATAGTAAATAAAGTTTCAAAGGTAACTCCATTCTTTTTTTATTTTATGTACATATAGTATAGTACATCATGATAATAATTTATATTTGCTTTTAGCTAATATACTAATCAACAAAGTACTTTATATTAAAATAAAATGAATTATGTATTGTTTTGAAGTATAATGATTTATTTTATTTATCAGTCCAAGAAAACTAAAAAATGTGATGTGGCTGTGTCTGAACCTTGGACCTCTTACCTGGTCATTTTTTAAATATAAAGTTTGAACCATAATAACAATTTTGTTTTTCTTTTGTTGTTATATAAATACAAACCTTACCTCTCTTTGTGGACTGTGAGAAATGTCTTTACATTTGTTTATTTTGCAGCGTCTAAAAAAGATATATAAACTTATAAGCTAAATGAAGAAGTGGTTGTAACAGTGATTGAACTGATTTGCCAACTTAACTCTGAAACTATGACTGTTTTCATACTGTTCACTACCAGTGGAATCCATATGTTGCATAATATGAGTAATTTTATGATTTTGCCTGTTACAACATTCAGTGTCAAGAACAATAAAAATAATTGGAAGCAATCAGTCATTTTATTTGTAAATTACACAAAATACTCGAACAGTAATTAGTAGAATTAATTTCAGTTATAATGATTTTTGTGTGTGTGTGTGTGTGACTTGTAGGCTACTAAGGGCCTTGTAACCAACAAAGTCATAAACCTATGAATAATTTAGTGCATAAATAGTTAAGAAAAATGTATTTAAGAAGTCAATACAATCCACATAGACTCCATCATTAATTCTAATTTAATGTTTTTTAATCGAAATGTTTAAAATTTGAGCTTATTTGTTGCTAAAACACATTTCACAAACTTACAGTTTGATCACATCAAGAATAAGGTTGTACATTCATAATGATGCAGTTTTTGATTATTTTTTTTTCTTGTTCTATTTCTTTCTAAACTATAAGCAACTAATACAACCCAGAAAGATGGCTGGGTGCTAGTATATGATATAACATAATCTGTCTTATTAAAAGTTAATGAAAATAATAAATAATTAGCTTATGGTCCTATGGATGATTGATGAACTTCTTATCATGAATTATTCTGCATGTTCTCAGTAAAAATTTAAATGATACAATATTTTAAAAACTTAAATGAAAAGATTAAATAATTATTTATTATTTATATTAAGATTGTTTAAAATTTATTATATCTTTAGGAAGTTTAATTGAATGTCCTGATATTTTCCTATTGATTTTGATAATATTAGGATTTTGAATCTGCTTGAAAATAAAGTTATCAATGAAAAATTACCCTAATTTATTTTAGTAGAATTTAAACAATTACTCTGTACTTTTTGTTAAAGAAATTTGTGTTTTTTTAGCTAGACATGTTGGACCTTAAAGCTGCTTGAGCAACATACATTTAATAAAACCATCTTTTTCTTGACCAGGAGAAGTAAATAAACAAGTCAGTGACTATAAATTTAAACTGAAAAAAGCAGAGCAGGAAAATTCAACATTACAAAGTAGTGTAAGTATATATTTGCTTCATTTTAAATTATACACAATCCTAATACTTCAGTGACAATACTCACTTCTGTTCTACATGCACATCTGTTAATGAAATATTGTTAATGTTACTTTTATTCAAATAGAATTGGTTGTAGAAAATACTTCAATGCAAAATGCATAAACTGTTTTGCTCTTTTAAATTGAATTTCGCTTATTATAGTAAGTATGCTAATAACCAAACCTAAACCATAATTTGTGAATGGAACAAAATGAGCACGTGTGTCTCAGAAAAATATCATGAAAGGAAATAATAAGATTTTTGACAAGATTTTAACATTATAAAAATAAGGTACTTCAAGTTAATTAAATTACCTTTAACCTCCCTCCCACAAAAAAGAGTGGGTTATTGTTGCTTGACTTGCAGAAAAAAGTGGGTGCTATTCTGTAATCTTTGGAATGATGGTTTTTATGGAAGATTATCTTTTACATTCTGTAATGAGAGTTTCATTACAAACAGTTTATAGTTATTTCAGGATTAAAAGTAGAAGAGGTGTGCCAATCGAGAGTCTGTGATTTTTGTTAAATAATGATTTTAGGGAATATTATCTTTTACATTCCATTGCTTTTTAAATATTGAAAGTTTCATTATAAAATATTTATAGTAATTTCAGGATTAAAAGTAGAAGAGGTGGCATTCAGTATTTTAAGGTATATTATTGCTGATTTTTATTTTAAGTTATGGCAAACTTTTGTTTGTTTTAATCTCCTAACAGGTATCTCGTTTGGAAAGCCAAGTTATAAGGTACAAGACAGAAGCAGAAAATGCTGAAAAATTAGAGGATGAACTAAAAGCTGAAAAGAGAAAACTTCAAAGAGAAGTAAGTGTCATATTCACTTGTTTGAAGAACAAACTTTTCATACTTTGTGGAGAAAAGGTTAAACCTCATATGATTGTACACACTTTAGTAGTGAAATACCCATAGATATAAAAGGAAAAAGGAAACGATATTAGACTTGCACTATAACTGGAAAATTTCTGAATGAAAATAATTGACATTTTTAATATAAAATACATAAGGTAGTTGGACAAAAAATTAGAAACAAATGCTTAAAGATTTGCTAATTCTTCCCCAGATTCTTCTGTTAATGGACCAGATCATTAGCTAACTGATTAGTTGACCTCTTGGACAGGTGATTATTTAAACATCTTTAAGCTCTAATTTCATGTTAGTTGTTAAGCATCATGTGATAGAAATGTGACTTTCCAAAGAGGATAGATTGCAGGAGACCAAGTAGTATGTGCTTTACTGACACAAATTTCTTGGCTTTGCAAGGGGAACTGTATTAATGATCATAACAGCATAGCAGTTATCCCATAAAGTCTCATCATGTAAATATAACAGTGGCCAGAAAAGAATAGTGATAGGGTCAAAGAGGATTTTGGGTTGTATTTACAGAAATGTTTAATATAAGTCTAAATAGGTTATCATTTCATTGTATAGGTCACTAGTTAGGCCTCTTTTGGAGTATTGTCTTCAGTCTTGGTCTCCTTACCTTGAAAAGGACATTGAGTTGTTATAAAGGGTTCAAAGGAGGGCTACTAGGATGACACCTTGGATGGAAAGGATGTCATACTAGGACAGTTTAAGGTCTGGGAAATCGTTTTTTTGTTGAAAATAGAGTTAGAGGGGATCTAATTAAGGTATTCAAGACTATTACAGTAATTGGATAGTATAAATGCATCATATTTTTTTTTATATTAATAGTAAGAATGGTAGGACAAGGGGAGACAAATGTAAATTTTGGTAAAGTAGGCATCATCTTCAGCTTAAACAGTGTAACTTTTTAATAGGATGGTTGGCCTTTGGAGTGGGTTGCTTCCAGATGTGATGGATGTAGTAAGTTTAAGGAATTCTCAATACATATTTAAATGATCAGGGCTTAAGTTATTAGTTGTTGTTTTCTAAATGGATGGGAGTCCCTTGTTGTCCTAGACTGTTATGATGAGTGGACTAGACTGCCATTGCTTTACCTCAAATTTTTTCCTCAAGGAGTGGAACCTGATTCCTCAACATACATTTCAGGAACTTGCAGATGTCCTATCCAAAGTTGAATCAGTTCTATCAGCCAGAAGTGGAATCACACTGTATTAGTCTATTTACTCTGAAAGTTTGTAAAATTTTCTCCAAATCCTGTATATACAAATGATTTGTTGTTGTTTTTTTCATGACAACTTAAATACTATCATACATCTGTTATTTGGCTACTTAATAATATCAATTAAGTATAGAAGGATTGTTTGATATAACAAAATTTAAGTCACAATGAAAAAAACTTCAATAAGTTTTCACTTGAAAGTAGTTTTTATATTGATATTCAGACTTCCTTTGTAAGCTTTAGAAAGTTTTGTTTGTTTACTCACATTGTAGTTTTTCTTTTGTAAAAACAAATAATATTGTCAAAACTAAAAACGATATGCACAGGGCTGGATTACCCAGTGCTTTTAGAGTTTGTGAATCCCCTTTATGCATATTCAGTTTCTTCCTTTAACCCTTTTCACACGAGTCAAAAGCCATGTGATTGTATTTGTTGACTAGCATTCAAAATTTTATTGAACTAGTATTTTATGAATTTATGTCAATAATTTTGGTATCAAACTGTAGATTATCATTCAAATTTTAGTATTATACATTATTTAATTTTTTAATTTAAAAGTATATATTAAATAAACAAACCTAAACATTGGTTTTTGTGTGTCATGTAGTATGGTGAATGCAGCACTGGTTCAAATTAGATGTTTGTGATGTCAAAATACAGTCTATAGTATGTACGAATTAGGAACTCAAATTAACCGATATGAACAAACTAAAATATAAAATAAGAACCTTCTATCTTTTCTATATGCTGAGATATCACTCACATAATAAATAAAACGCAGTGGCACCCTGCTCACCTCTTTCCATTTTACACTTACTTCTATCTATGACATATGAATAACCAATCAAAAGTTCAGAATGTCTCCATAGTGGCTTTCACAGTCATTTTCAAGTATTACAACGTCATCTCGTTCTTTCAATACAAGTCTTCAAGCTAGTAAAGTGAGTCTTTAATCTACTCAAAATTTTATATTTTTTTAGACCCATATACAGCTTAATTACTAAGCTTGATAAATTATAGTGGAATTTTATGGTATTGATATAGTAATTTATGATTTTTTGGTTATTCAACTGTATATATATAAAACCTAAAACTTTTTTATTTCATATCCTCTGTGTGCAAAATTTTAAAAGGCTTAGCACCCTATGTCAAGTAGCAACCAAGTACAAAGGTTGTAACTAGAAAACAATTGTTTCCTTTACTTCTCTACTTACTGTTCTATGTTCTAAGAAAATAAGTTTAAGAACTTATTCGTAAATAGTAATAATCTATATATATATATATATATATTGTATAAAAACTGAAATGTGACTGTATTTTACAAAATACTAGTAGAGTCTACTAAAACACAGCCAATACAGGTCACTTTGTAAAGACTAAAGGTTAGTTTTATCTTATTGGATACAGTAACATGAGTGCACATGTGCCATGTCATTGCAACTTCTATACTGTTAGCCAAGCACAGCTGAAAGGTCAATATAATAAAAACAAGTATATATAAATGTATAATGTTATGAGATTTAAGCTATTCAGTCTAAACATTCATGTTTTCGTGTTATAGTTTGTTGTTATTCTAGAATAAAAAGCCATAATTTATATTTATTTCCTGTTTTTTATTTTGGATATGAGATTGGTCAAATCTACCGAACCCGTACAGAGATTCGTTAGTGAAAATAACAGATAAAATATAAAGTTTTGTTTTCTTAAGAAACATTTGACAACTATCTCGACATTATAAAGATTTCACATGTGAAATTTGAAAATTCTGATTCATAAAAGTATTTTTTATCTTAAAATTAAAATTTCTTTGCATATGGGATAAGCAACATGGAAAAAGAAAAAAAAAAGGCATGAGAAAAATATTGCTTAACAAACCTTAAGACTTTCTTTAACATACGCTAATATAAAAGTTATGACACGAAAACTATAACAAGCACAAACTGGTTACGAGGTCAGTTCCAGGGACCAAGCCAGTGCTGAAAGAGTTAATAAGAAATCTAAAATGGCATCCCCTCCTTGGCTTTCTGATCATTTGGTATAGAAGAATCTGTTCAAGAAGTCTCTCATCATTTGACTCCACACAATCCACTCACAGTGCCCATAATTATGACTTCTCACTGACTGACCTGGGGGTCTATACTAACTGTCAGTTAAAACTTTGTCCTTGAAACCCCTGGCTCTAACCAACACAGACTCAACCTCTTGACTACCATTTTTTGCCTTCAATCCTGACAGACCAACCCACTCACCCCTCTATTAAAGTTTCACTATTATACCAGTTATAATATGGAATTTCAAAATAATTCCTATTATCAGTGTTCTCTTAATCTAGCCAAGTTTGACCAACAGTTATTGTATCCTAGTTTTCTGCTTCAAATAGAGCTCTGAAGTCATTCATATTGTTTCTAATACTCCTAACATTAGAATTACTATTATGATTATTCTGGAATCTACCATGTTTACCTTTTAAAATTATTTAACCTGTTATGCTTTACAACTCACCAATAAGTAAGCTTAAGTTTACCTATTTTTAATGAATATATATATATATACATATATTTTATCCCTACACCTATTCTCAGGCAATACTAAATAAAAGGGTTACATAATGGTCTTCGGTAACAGAAACTAAGCTGTTAATATGACTGGTGAAAACCTACAATAACTGGAACAAATTAGTTTCGCGAAGAGGACACACAAATGTCTCAAAAATAGTTTCTCCAATATCACGACTTCTAACAGTTTATTCCATTTACTGATGTTTTCCACTAAATGCTACATACAATATAATTTTACTTCATTGCTCTATGATGTCCCTTTAGAACTTGTAAAGTAATTCCTAGAATCAACAGAATAACATTTAAAAACGTTTTCATTTGAACTTTTCTTCAGAGTAAGGGTTTTACCTGCAAAGGCGGTCCCATCTGTCAAAAACTCTAGGGTTTAAACAAGATTTCTGAATAGGATTAGTAAAAACAGTAACTTGATTACAGACTCAGCCAACAAACACTTAACTGAACTATTGATGTTTGTGTTATAAGAACTTGAATGTCTCTATGCACACATTTTGAACAGTAATCAGATGACATTAAAGTTTAAGATTTGGAAAAGACAGGCTAGGCTCCAATTAAGACAGTTTTATGTTTCTTATAGGGTTATTGGCTTATGTAATAAATTTTTGTCAGATGTAGTGGAGGCTTAAAAGTGGGGAATAAGTTTCCTAAAGAGTAAAGGGTGAGTTTAAATGGTTACCCGAGGGTGGATGTATAAAGACAGTCTTAAAAGACAAAATGCTCCTTGTTGTACATATTTTTTACTAACAAGATATTGAAATGAATTACAATAAAAGATCTTGACATCAGCATATTTACATATCAACTATGCTACCATAAGTTTTCACAAGTATTTTGTTATTCATCAAAATATTGTCTTAACAGCACTCAATAACAGCAGATAAAATGTTACCTTTCTCTGGTTCACTTTTAACTTCATTTTCCTTAGGTTCTAGATTAATCTTCTTTTTAAGTTCTTCCTAAAAAAAAAGTTCATAAATTGTAGCTGTACAAACAGAAATTTAAAACTCAATTACTAGGCCTAAAATTTGTGATAAAAATCATGTTAAATTTAGCTTTTTTTCACTTTCCCTTCATTTTTTTAACTTGAGTATTCAAAATCAGAAGTGTGTAAAAAACATTTCAGATTTATCCTTCACCTCCCACAAGTCACTGCCAAAAAGGAATGTAGAAACAAACAAAACACGTGAAGTTTACACAATGTTTATCCCAATTTTCCATATTTCCATCCCATATTATTTTATGTACAAGTATCACATCAATGAATCTTTTAAACCTTGTCATCCAGCCAACTAATGTGTTTTGGTGACGATTGAAAGGCCTACTGGGAAGTTACCTATAAAGTAACAAATTACCATTGACTGCAAATTAAAACATTATTAAGACCATTGCAGCTTCATGCAGACAATTTGGCAAGTGAAATCTATACATCAGGATCCATTCATTTTAAATGATATATACCTCTAAAGAAGAATGTACAATAGTTTTCAGCTACATTAACGATATAATTCCTTTCCATTTTTAAGAGGTCAGTGAACATTTTTTTAAAGTAAGGGTAAACTGATTAAAGTTTTCTTGGTTGAAACTAATGACCAGTATTTAGTGTTAGGACAGGTAAGGTACTTTAAACTACTGAAACAAATTAAAATTTAACACATAGATGACTTTTTCTGGTTGTATTTAGTTCAAGAAATGATAAAACGAACGAGTCGTAAAAGAAAGTTTAAAAATACTTAGTGTTTGTAGAAATGAATAGCAAAATAAAAACACATTAACTTTTGAGCTGTAACTGAACGTTTGTTAGTTTTTAGTAAAAACTTTTTACATGTAAACATAATTATTAAATTGATCACAAAATGTCAACATAAAACTGTTCAATTTCTTTTACAAAATTCAGCATAACAACTTTACCCCTTCAGAGAACAGCTTTCTTTCAGCTTCAAAACACGGCATAAATACATTTGCAGGGAATGTAGGCCAAGATGGAAATAAAAATAATAACAGGATATTGCTGTGTTACATTTAGTAGTAGTAATACAAACTACTACTACTAGTAGGTTTAACTAATATAATTATTTATCAAGAGGTCTTGAAAAAAAAAAAAGACGAGTTAGGGTGGATCTGACTGAGGTGTTTAAGATTGTATAGGGAATTGATAGTGTTGATGTATCATCTTTTTTCCATACTTAACAGTGATAATAGTAGGACTAGGGGACACAAATATAACTTGTGACAAGGTAGGAGTCATCTTCAGCTAAAACAGATTTTTCTAACAAGGTTAGCCTCTGGAATGGGTTGCCTTCAGATGTTGTAGAGGCTGTAAATTTAAGCGAGTTTAAGAGAAAGCTTGAGAATTATATGAATGATAAGTGCTGGTTTTAAGATTTTTTTTAATTCACTGACTTATTTGATAGTTTTAGTTTAGTTCAGTTCAGAGGCTGGGATGGTCGAGATGGACCAACAGGTCCCATGTTGTCCATAAACATTATGTTATGTTATTAAATCTATTTAATGTTTTGTAATGTCTTTGGATGGAACCTTCACAATCTAACTTCTTTGAACAATTTAGTATTTAAAGCAGCAACAGCTACTTCACAGTGGGATTATTTTCCCTCCATCCTGCCTCTCTCTTTTCCTTAGCCATTTTTAGGAAATCATTATATTCTGTGAAGTGATGTACCTTGAGCTAATGAATCAAATTTGTGTTGAACTATTTACCAGTGTTGCCTCCTCATTTTAAAACTTTTGTTGTACACTGTTTGCAATCAGGTATTCTGTTGTTGTTTTCAGACACTAAGCCATGTTTTATAGCATATAGCAATCTCATGTTACAGCAAACACATTCTTCTCTCAACTGTTTAAGCATCATAACCATTTTACGTGATAACAAGCAAAAACATCTGTACATTATTGGCTATAAAGACAAAAAAACACACAATTATGCAATTTTTCCTTATATCGGCCATGTTTTATAGCATATAGCAATCTCATGTTACACACTACAGCAAACATATTCTTCTCTCAACTGTTTAAGCATCATAACCATTTTATGTGATAACAAGCAAAAACATCTGTACATTATTGGCTACAAAGACAAAAAAAACACACAATTATGCAATTTTTCCTTATATCGGTGCTAGGTTGATAGTCGACCGATATTTCGGTGCACCCTATTTGTAAGTACCGTTTACGATGTAAACTTGATGCTTAACTCACCGGTAAATCATCATTTTCTTTCTCGGAGTCGGAGGGGAAGTCGCATTCTTCATCTGTTGGTTCAACTTTTCCATTAACAAATTCATTTCGCTACAAGTAAAAAAGTCCCCATATAATCAGAGGAATATACTGATATATAATACAACATCTAATCAAAGTTCTGAATTACAACTACTGTCAAACTTACAAACCTGTCTGAAGACTAGCACAATCAAACACACATAGTACTCAATACTAACTTTACTGGTCAAACTTTGAAAACTGTCAAAGAACTAATAGTGTAAACTTTAATGCAACAGCAATTTCCTTTAAACGTGAGATTACAGACAACACTTGGTTTACTGTTTGTGATATGATGTACAAATAATAGATTGTGCTCTTCTCAGATAATTTCTAACAGTCCTTCATTTGATGTGTGTCATCACACTGATGCTTAAAACTGCCTGTTAGAGCCCCTGTTAAGTCTGTCATGATGCCTATTGTTTTGAGCCCCACTACCAAGAAATAAGTTCTTTTGAATTCAGATGCTTTTATTTGTCATGGCATCGGTCAAGCAATCAATCATTGGTTGTATACACAGACAAGCTCACAGGTAACTCTACATAACCCTGATGGCCGCAACAACTCTGATACTTAATTTCAACTGGCCTATACTAGCGATGTTACACACACAATAATATGACATTTTTAAACTATACTGTCGTGTGTGAGTGTATATATAGATATAAATATCTAGACAAATATTTGTAACTAAGAAACTAAGTCAATGTTTTAAAGTTTAAATTACAACATTGGATGTAAATTTTTAGCAGGTTCGGAATAGCAAGATGAGTTTTTATCATATTTGATTGTAACCTAAATTGCAATTGATGAACTACTTTCTGCATGACACAAGGCCTGCTGTATTGATTGGAGGTCATCATAGTTCAGTGATATGAAAATGTCTCACTTTAGCTGTTTTGTTGACAGAAAAACAGTATAATCTAGTCACTACAAATTAACTTTTACTGTTAAATTTTGTAAAAAAAGAATTAAGATAAGGCATGAGCCTGATAATAGACCCCTGGACTGTTTACAGCCCTTGGCATTTTTCAAATGTGAAGACTGCATTTATGTAACTCTCAATTCTCTTAATAAAACTAATAAACTTTATTTCCCTAATACGTGGAACACACTTTTAATACAAATTCTGCATTTCTAAAATACTTTTATCCAATGCAATTAATACAGAAACATCAAAATTACATGGTAATGTTGTATCTTAAATTTACAAACAGCACGAGTGGAAAATGTTTTTTTAAGAAGACAAACCAAGTCCTACAACAATAAACACCATCATAAATGAGAACCATAAATAATGTGTTTTTCAACACTTACCTTTTCAAAATATGGTGTATATAAACCAGAATATTTGCATTCTAGTGCATGTACTTCTTCATAAAACTTGGCTTCAAGTCTCGTACATTCGAGTTGGAGCTTTTTAAGGGCTTTGATTCTACGCTTCACAGACTTTGGTAAACTTGAAAAACAAATATCAGATGTGATTTTGTTTCTAATACAGAGAAGTAATTAATATCCACATTCAAAGTAGAATCCAATTTTTGAAAAAATATTTATTTTGCCATTAAAAATGTCAACTATGACTTTGAATTAATACAAATTTATAAGTCATTAAAGTCATTATATCTGAAACACAAAAACTTCAAACATACAATATGATAGCCATGGAGCTTTCCGAAATATAAATCAGCTGTTTTTTACTCATTTAAAATACAATAAAAATCACTACATGTCACTGTTACACATATTCAATCTGTTGACCAGAAAACCACTCTTCACAGTATGCCTAATGATTTCATATGCTACACCACTTAGTTGAAAGAAACAGGGCAATAAAATATCACCTAAAACATTCAAATTAGCATTAATATCATTCTTTCCTTTATATCTAAAACTTATCTCTGTCCTCCATTTATTAATTTATGTAAATCTGTTCAAAAAGATCACACTGCCACAAACTCTACCTTCACCTGTGGAACTTCATATGAAGATGCTGTTCAGCTCATGAAATTACAACAGCAGGAGTTCTTTTATACAAAAAAATTAACTTTTTAAAAGTTAATTTAATTTTGACATCACCACAATTTAATCTAAAAATAAACAACGAAATTTACAGATTTCCAAATTTGTTTTGTACACTGACAAGCTCCATCTACAGGCAAGAAATTGTATGATTTCTACCATCCCAACAAAAATTATAACTGGTGGGACCAAATCAAAAGTAAAGATTAACATTTTGGATTTATTTTAATTACTTTATCTAAAACAAAAACTTCAATAAACCATAGAACAAAAAAAAAATTCAGTTGTAATTTTAATTTGTACATAATTTTACGGAACAGAATATTTCAAAACTTGATATAATTATTTTGCTCAAACGACGGTCTCTAGAAATAGGTAACAACATGGAAGATTTTGTAAAGATTGTGCAGTTTATAGGGAAGAAAATATGATTCCTTTCTAACAGTAGAAGCACCAGATTAAAGAAAAACTTTTAATTTCTTCACTAATAGCAAATAAATTTCAGATATAAAAGAAAACAGAAACTCGTACACTACCCACTTCATGCTTCTGATCACTGCTTTTTCATATCTACATATTAAATAAAATAAGAAAATCTTGAAAATTAAAGCTTTAAGCACCAAGCTCACCATACAGTAAGATGAGACACCCCTTCAAATTGTGCACCACAGTGCTCAACAGAGTCCGTAGCTAACTCAAACCATCACAGATATTTGGCATACGAGTTGGGCACATGTTGTGTGGTCATTTCATGGTATCTTTCTATTCTATGTGTTAGAGCAATTCAAGCATGAAAGTTCATTGAATTTTTATGTCAAAGGGTGGACTTGAAGACAGAATGTGCAATAGGAAGTTCATTGTTGACGAAGCCCTTAGGCAAATCATGGATGTGGGTAGTGAACAGGAAGTTTCTGACGATGACTGGCCATCAGAATCCAATCACAGTGACATCCAGACAAAAAAGGGGGCATGGTACTGCAACTAGTGGCTGTGGCAGGCTTAGTAGAAGAGGCTAGCCACAACAGAATCCAAGGCTTAGGCATAGACCTAGGAATGACAATAATAATAATGCGGTGGTTAATGATGGGGTTTTTGCCTGGTTACCACTTCACGATCCTGAGAACTACAAGAAATGAATTGTTGATTTCAATTATGAAATTGGTTACACTGGTGAGCGTAATATGAATGAAGCAGCATCTGCCGACTTCATGGAATTATTTTGGGAACCAATTGACAGCAGAAACAAAGAGATATTCTGATCAGTCGTGAGCTCGGTCCTCATTCCAGATTCAAATGGTGGCAGTCAGTAACAAGGACAGAAATGAAGGCATGATGATGCAGTGTGATAAGCCTGAATTAGAGGATTATTGGTCGACATTTTGGATATCTTACATTTTGCATACAACAATAATCATGTTCCAAGGGGTGAGTCTGGCAATGACCGCATTTTCAAAATTAGACCAATCATTGACATCTTGGTTCCATAATTTTCTCAGCTGTACAAACCAAGAAAAGAGTTGTCTCTGTATGAGCAAACCATTACATTCAAAGGGAGAAGTACCCTGAAGCAGTACAACACTAAAAAACCAGAAAAATGGGGATATAAGGCATTTGTGCTAAGTGGGGCAGCTACAGGATGTGCCCTCAATTGGAAGTTATATGCAAGAAAAGAGAAGAATAGCGATGACAATCCTGATGTAGGTGCCACACATCATGTTGTGCATACCCTCATCTAATGTTACAAGGGCAAGGGTCATGAACTGTACACCGACAGCTACTGCACAAGCCTTGCCCTTGCTAATGAACTGACTGATGGAAATACAAGGATGTGCAGTAGTGTAAATGTGAACAGAAGAGGAATGCATGTGGTACTAAAGCCTACTAATTTACCCTTTAGGAAGGAGGAAGACCCTGTTTTTATGCAGCAAGGGAAATTGTTAGCCTGCTCCTGGCATGATACCAAAAGACTCCACATGCTTTCAACAGTCTACACTAATGGCACTGAGTTTGGAACAGTGCAAAAAACCTCTATGTGGACAGGTACAATAATCACATGGGTGGAGTTGATAGAATTGATGAGATGATGAAAACGTATCTGTTCCCTCACAGATCATGCAAATGGTAGAACTTAATCTTCAACACCTTGCTCAGTGTTTCAGTTGTGAATTGTCACATTATTTACAAAGGAACTGTGGGCAGGTAACCCCTTTCTCTGAAGAATTTCATTCAGAAACTGTGCATATCTATTGGAAGAATATGCCATTACGCCAACTAGAGCAGGCAGACTCAGCAATGGAGACGAGCCATAAAGACATACAGAAAGGCATTAATGAAAATAGACCAGAAGGCAGATGGCAAATGCACTATAAATGCAGACACTGTGGTTTGGGCCTTTGTGCTTATCCTTGCTTTGAGAGGTATCACAATGTCAAGGACATCAAGAGGTGTTATCTGGATGCAAAGAACTAGATTCACTGACAGATCGTGATCACAGGCCTGACTTGGGTGAGTTCTGTCTCTTCATAGTTCGACAAATATGCATGAATTAGATTAGAAAATGTAACAAAATGTTGGCTAGGAGAGTATGAACGTCTCTATTGTAATTTTGTTCAGAAAGATTGAACACAACTTGAATCAACCTATGACAAAAAGTAACAATCAGGGATTTTTCCCAAAATCCAAGATAAACACCGCTTGATGACATCACAATATACAAAATAGGTGAACAAAAACACTTACACAATAAACTTTGGATCATCCTCGACAAACTTATTCTTTACACCAAGTGTGTATCTTGACTCTTTTGAGAGCATCATGCTCCTAAAAATAGACATTACCAAATCACAGAACATGTGAAAAATATCTGGTGCTTTAAGAGTTAAAGAACATATAACAAAGATTTGATAGAAAGAATAAAAAGTTGAAATTCCTGAACTACTTACCTTTCAATGTATCCTGATGGAGATCCTACCATGCTGCCTAAACGAGACTGTAAATCCGCCAACACTTGTGGATTTTTCATCATTTCCGAAGTAAGAAGACCTTTGGATTAAACCCATAAAAATTGAGAACACAGAAAATATCAGCTTCAATTGTTTATCAAAAAAGAAGGTTAATCTTTCAAGCTAAAATAAGGTCTCTTGATATCAGTTCCAATGATGTAAAAGTCATGCAACCACACCAATATTTCCAAGTACCACTTAACTAAGATTTTTAACCCTATTGGCATGGGTACCCTTTACTGCGCATGACACAAGGTTTTAGTGTCTTGCACTCAAAATTTTATTAAACTACTTTTTGTTTATGTTATACCAATTA
>NW_013665896.1:244568-255298 GCF_000517525.1 Limulus polyphemus
TGGAATTTTATGGTATTGATATAGTAATTTATGATTTTTCAGTTATTGAACTGTATATACATAAAACCTAAAAAAAAATTATTTCATTTCATATCCTCCATGTGCGAAATTTTAAAAGGCATAGTAACCTACCTCAAACAGCAACCGAGTACTGAGGTTGTAACTAGAAGACATAATTGTTTGCTTTACTTCTTTATTTACTGTTCTATGTTTTAAGAAAAATAAGTTTAAGAACTTATTTCTAAATAGTAATAATCTATATACATATACAATGTATAATAATGGAAATGTGATTGTATGTTACCAAATACTAGTCCACTAAAACACAGCTAAGACAGGTCACTTTGTAAAGACTAAAGGTCAGTTTTATATTATTGAATACAGTAACATGAGTGCATATGTGCCGCATCATTGTAACTTCTGTATTGTTAGCCAGGCACAGCTGAAAGGTCAATATAATAAAAATAATGAATATATATAAATATATAATGTTATGATATTTAAGCTATTTAGTCTAAACATTTATGTTTTTGTGTTATAATTTGTAGTCATTCTAGAACGAAAAAGGCATAACTTGTATTTATTTCAATTAAAATGAAAATTACTTTGCATGTTGGATAGGCAACATGCGAAAAGAAAAAAGGGATGAGAAAAACATTGTTTAATAAAAAAAATCTGATGTTTTGCATATGAAAGCATTGTAATGTTTACTGATAATCTGCCAAATTTCGTTAGCATTCGCTTACTAATTTAAAAGTTATAGTATGAAAACTATAACAAGCACAAAATGGTTATGAGGTTGGTCCCAGGGACCGAGCCCATGCTGAGATAGAGTTAATAACGTTCCATCCAACTTCCCAATTTTAAACATTGGACCAATTTCTAATTGGAACTTTTTACATTATGGAAAGTCATGTTCTCTTTAACATGAATATAGCAATGAAATGTTTATTATTTATTCATTTGGAATATGCCTTTATACAAGGCAAGTTGCAAGATTTCCAAACAACAAAATATAATGCTCCAATTTTACAACTCTTCTCCCCCCCCCACACACACACACACTGGGAACAATGTGCTATCACAGAAAACAAAATGCAGATATAAAGATAACTGTATCCCAAAAAGCTTTAACCAAATAAACAATAATGATTGTAAAACTACCAGTAAATATACATTTATCTGGAACACTTCAAGTAAACAAATCAACAACATGCAAACCCCTGAGACACACTCGCTGCGAATGAGCTACCTAATAACAAGAACTCAGTATGGTTCATTTATATGTATAAAACAAAATGGTACTTCACTTACTGAAATATTGTTTCAACTCTCTTCCCTACTTTTTTTATAACTGCAGTCATGGTTGTGGCAGATCATTTTTTATGATTTTGGGTTTTGTTGCATAATCACTTACACTAAATAGATTAGTAAGAAAGTTTTGTACTAAATATAAAAAGAAATAGATGACATGGCTTCTAGCATGCAGTCCTATACATCTTGAATATTTTACTTATATTCAAAGAAAAAAGATAGTATAATAATTATAAATGAGGAACACAGTTTTTTAAATTCAGTTTTATTGATAATTTAAATAGGGTTCCTTTTGACTGCAAGAGTAAATTTTGTCAAGCATGTAAAATAGCCATGCTTTATTCTAATCACAATGTCACATGCTACTCATAGTATATTGTGCAATAAATTATAGTATATGTATATTTTTTGCAGGATTCGCCTAAATCTGATGCCTTGGGCTTCACTCCCTAAAGCCCCCTGGATATGCAACTTTCAATTCCTTTATGTCAATACATACATATGTAGATAACACACCATGCCCCATCAAAACCAGTTTTTAACTTTATATTTTAAACTTTTGAACATATCTAAAGGCTAAGTTTAGCAGCTTTAAACTTTTTTTTTTTTTTTGTAATATTGTTTATATCAAAGTCATGTCATTTTGCAATAATGTAGTCAACAGTATAAAAATGTTGTGCTGTACTTAACAACATCAAATCAAAGAACTGCCTCAGATATTCATTTTTTATCTGGTCATGACATGAAAAAAATAGGTGAATCTCTGACAGCTCTTGATGTGTGATAAATGACTATGAGAGGATGTTTTTTTTTCAAATTTAAAGTTTTTTAGCATCTGTCCCATGAAATAATTCTCACATTCAACATGATAAACAAAGGATCATTATAAGTTATTGAGAAGTATATTAGTTAGCAAAATGATATCCCTTCAAATGTCAGGATGGCTCTAGAACAAGACATCTACTGTCTAGACTTGTAAAATGCCTCCAAAAAAGTGTCATTGCCTGGAGAGTTGCATTATTTTTCCACTTTTCCTAAAGAGAAATATTCATAAAGCAAAATTTTTCAATGAGATAGAGCTCTAATGGCTACAAAAACCCTCACAGCAGAGACAGCAACAACCTAAAACTGATTCATAGGGATAAAGATGAACATATTTCATGTTACTATTAACAAGAGGTAAACGAGGATTTGAAAGTGACAAAGACTCTTAAGCCAAAAGTTCACAAGCCTCCAACCACACCCCAAAATCAACATCTGATTTCAAAAAATGACCAAAGAAATTGGAATCACAGCAACCCAGTTAAACAACATAAATATGAAATCCCTTGTGCAAATCCATTAAAGCATCATGTCTTTAAGCTGCTTGAGAATGTACTTGTAAATTATAAACATCGGGTAACTTATGAGAATCTGCATAAGAGGAGGGAGAGAAATGTTGACATATCCATTTTCTTGTGGAAAGACTACTGCAGGATCATTGTTATGAAGTAGTTAAAGCATACAGACATTGATAATTGAGAAAATACACTTTTTGGTACTTGTATGTCAAACTTAATCATTTCAAAAAGAAAATGTAAATTGCCTTCTGTGTCTGTAAGTTACTCTACAGTTTATTACTGCTCTCAGTAATAATTGATACATTATATATGGTATATATATATCAAATTTCACTGGCTGTTTTTCATATCTGTACAAAAGAATAGAAGTTCATGACCAACCCTAAAATGGGCATATTTTGAAAGAGACCAAGTACATTTCTTTTTCTCTTAAACTTTTTTTTAGAATATGTGTGATATTATTTGTCTGCTGTGCTACTAATATTACCTTATTAATTTGAGCTTTCACTACCATAATGGAGGCTGGAATGCCAACTTCAGGAGGTAAGGTTTTCTTATTCACCACACCCAGTGGTAGGACCTTACTTCTTTCTTATTGATTTTTCATTTCTTTTCTTCTGAGATCAGTCACCTTCCCACAAATGTTTGCAAGTAGTGAAAGGTGATAATAGATGTTGGACATTGTGAGCTTGAGCATCCACATCTTTCTCTCTTCTCTAATTAATTTTTTTCTTATTTTACTCTGTTATTCTTTTTCCTTTACATATGAGGCTTTGTGAATGGGTCCTGCTTCTTCAAACGCCTCCAAAAACTAAGACATCTTATATCCCACATCATAGCCTGTGCCATGGTGACTTTGTTTTGGTGGTTAAGGTTTGTTTTATACTATAAAAATGTTAATTTGCTGATATTCTTCTGAGAAACTTCCAGAATTTATGTATATTAAAACCATAGTTGGTTACCAGTGATGAAGGTAAGTTTAATTTCCTGATACTTTAGACAAGTTGTAGAAATTAAAGCTATTTTCTCATTACATCAAATACACAGTTTCTTCTTCAGTTATTGAGTCTTTATTGGTAATTTTGCATATAAAAAATAATTTAATTGTATACTATTTTATAGGTTCGAGAAGCTCAGACCAGAATTGAAGAGCTTGAAACTGCAAATGCTCATCTTCAGAAGAGAATGGATAAGCTAAAATCAACAAGAAATGCCATTACTAAATGAGCCTTGAATATTGTTAAAAAAGATTCAGATGCCAGTTGTTGATAAATGATTGTCAAGAAGATTATATCTGTACATACATAAATGAAAATGTACTGGTTTTCTTTGTTTTCTAACTTCCCAAGATTATATTAATTTCACTGACATCACATCTCGGTTATATGTATTCTTCATCTTACAGTATATATATATTTTAAAAGGATTAAATTTCTATGACAGGTTTGAATATCTTATGTTGTGGAAACTGTCATGGATTAGCAATCAAAAAATGCTTCAGGAAGGAATTTCGTTTTTTTTTTATTCCATTCTGAGTAATATAATAAGTTTGGTGCAAATCAGATCAGTATATGCAAAGAATAATCAAACACATGGGGTATTGTTTGGGGTTTGTTGTATTAAAAGTATTGGTTTGCTGTTGCTTCTGATGAAAGATGTTTTTTATTCATTCATCAGTTCTAAATTTTGAAATGTACATGTATATTATTAATCCAACAATGGGCTGAGCGTGGTCTAGTACTTAGCATGCCATGCTGCAGACCTGAAGGCTCAAGCTGTGATATGCTGCTGAACACGCTCCTTACATTTGGCTCTGTGTGTGTGTCTGTATATATATATATATACACACACACACTAATACATAAATGTATGTTTATTAAGTTTACTTAATATTAAAACTGGGCTTCAATGAACCTGTTTTTGACCATAAGTTTATATTTTAAAGCTGGATAACTTTTCTCTTTCAGCTCTAAGTATCAGAGGTGCAGTATGCATTCTTTTTTTTTCACCAGGAAAGTTAGCAGGTTTAGCTTTTGAAGAAGTATTCTTAAATAAGTGTTAAGGATGCTTCTTGAATTACACAGTGTGGTGCTATTACTTTAAAAGATTCACTACAGGTAACATAATATTAAAATTTGAGGTTAGTTTGAGCCTCCCAGAAATTAATCTATCCCAAGAACCAGGTTTTGATAAGTGTATGTTGTGCAGACTAAACTTGTTGCATAGTAGCTCTGATAGGTACATAAATATAATTGAAATGTCTTCATATTTTAATTTCTGATAATAAGAATATCCTCAATGAATACAATTATTTTTAAAATTACTTTTTAAATGTACTTATAGAAATCTACATTAGCACCTCACAAAAATAATTCTGCATTCCTTAGTCATCTGGAAGTTTAATGCAACTCCTAGTTTTTTCATTAGTTTTTTATGTATTTTCAGACAGTTTACTATTCATAAAATAAACTTTAAGCAATTTTTATTTTTCTACTTGTGTCATGTTAGGCTTAATTTAGAATAATATTTTTAAGACAATTGTATGTTGAAATCAGTAACATTATGATAGTGTTTTTTTATTAGTATCTAGCTTATTCCAGTTGATTGTTCTTAATATAACAAATCTAATGAATCCAAACCACGTTTTTCAACAAGAATACAAAATTGCAGTATTCATAGTTACATTTCAAACATTCTTCCCCATTTTTTTATTTTTTGACTGAAAGAACAAGTTCCTACAAGTTGAGTCTCTATGGGAGTCAGCAGTAAGTTTATCAACTCACAAAACTGAAATCTGGGGCTCTATTTCCCATGATGGATAAAACAAAACATTCTACAATTTGAAGGGTTATTCATTCCAATTGAGGAAAGTTGTTGGTAGATTTGATTATTTATACAACATTGCCAACTGTAACAGCAGTGTGTGATATTGTTCACAGACAAATGAAACAAATACTTGACATTTTCTTCAAAGAAATTGTATAAACATCTGTGTAGGTTTTGTTTTTAAATAATTCTAGGTGAGAGTCTTGTTAATTTGGCATCTGAAACATGTTAAGTTTTTTGAATGAAAAGGAGGACCAAGTATATTAAAAATAAAAACTTGTGATAGCTCAAACAGTATTTTATTTTGAACTTTTTTTTATAAGGAAGAAGTTAGTCCTTTATTAAACCTCTTAAAATGGCATTATTTTAATATCATGGGAATTATGCTTGAATTTTGATTATGATTTGTAATTTCTTTTGAAAATTAAGGTGTAAACCATTTGAAGCTTGTCAAATATAATTCAAGCACTTTGGCTCACTTAATTATCAACATGTGAGTAAAGCTTAACAAAAAGTGTTTATTTGGATGTTAATTTATTAAAGTTTTTAAAAGGTTTTAACTTTGAATCTTGCTGTATAAAACGAAGTTGTAGAAATTACTATCAATTTTGTGCCTTTGTTTTTCCTAAACTTTCCTGATTGAATCATGGCTGAATATTGGCTTGTGAAGCATGTGAAGTGCCAATTGAACCAATTTTTCTGGATGCTGAGCCTCCGATTAAATATATACTATGTTGTAATTGAATCATTTTTATTCATGTGATTAACTAGCTTGGCTCTGTAGAGCAGAGACATTTTTAATAAATAATATGTGTATCATATGTAATTTCGTTTTTGAAACAGAGCTCTACAATAAATAGGGCATCCATTATTGAGCTCTCATCTAACACCAGACTGTTTAGTCAACTTGTCTATTTATTTAGAGAGCTTATAAATAAACATTTGAATATTTCGTTGATTCATTACTTTGCCAGAAAGTCTTTGTACTTACTTGTGTAATATCAAGAGATTTTAATGTTTGTAAATTGTTAACTTCATTGGAGTAGTCAGAAACCTTTGGGACTGATCTGTGCTGTAGGTATAGAAATTAAATAAATGTTTTAGATTAATGGATCTTAGCTGTTTTATTTAAGTTACAAACCTGCAATAGTGTCATAATGTTTGGTTACTTCTAATACAACTTGCATATTTTACATGTTTCATTTGAATAAAGGTTAACAATTGTATCCTTACTGTACTAAAGAAAGTTATTGTCTTCAAAGAAGAAACCGTTTTCTGTAGAGAATTAAGTGGTGTCAACTATGTGTAGTTCAGGTTCATTACAAGTTAAACATTAGAGGCAGTGCCTTTCTTGACTGTACTAGCACTAACTGTTAAATTTGGGGAAAATGTATCACAAATAAAAATTATTAGATGTATAGTTTGAAAATGTATTCTCTGTTTTTATTGGCTTTGCTAATTGCTAATTTAACCGTTAATAAGTGTCCAATATTATTTGTTATATTGTACTAACTAATAAAAAAATTTAACAACAATCATGAAACCATAGGTCAAATGGAAGAACACACAGATTTAGTTTTAAACAGATTTTATATTAATTATCAGATACTGACTAGAAAAATACTTTGCTAAAAACATTTTATCTGAAATTTGAAAATGTTTCTGAAGAAATTAGGTAATTGCCTTTGGCGAGTACTGTAAGATTTATTTAGTTTTTGGTTGATACAAACCAACAATATTTTAACAGAATTTGATCACAATAAGAAAAAGGAATATCTTAATTATGTTTAGCTTTTGGAGTTAAACTGTTTTGGCTATATCAAACGATTATCCCTATAAAAGTGACTTTCAAATGTAGTGAATTTTTACATTTTCGTATGCATGTATATTTATTTTTGTTAACTAACAAGTACTGCCCAAACAAAGTTAAAATGAAAGGAGGCTACAGAAGTAACATTAATGACGAAATAGACCTAGATGGAGAGTTGGTTAAATAAAACTGTCATGTAGTGTAAAAAACATTCCTTCTTTAATTAAAAATTAATCGAGGTATGGCTTTAAACTGAAGCACAAAAGATATGTATAATTACACGCAATAATCTAGCAAATGCGTGTGCACCTCGCACTGTATTTTGCTGGCTTTGTGAGGATGGTGGGACAGTGTGCACAGGCATCATTCACTATGCAGGCATACAGAACATGAACAATTAGTAAAGGTATTCATACTACATTAACTCTAATTTTCTTTCAGCATTGGCTTCATGTACTAAAATTTGAATGACTGCCAAACAAACTCCAACATTTATTTAATTATTTATGTGAACTCTATCTTTTGGGGGCCGACTTGAATTCTCTACCAAATTTCATTAATATTGGTTCAGACAATTCCTCTCAAGAACTTATACATTTAGAGAGGTTCACTCTTCAAAATCCACATTGGAGTATTGAAGTTAAACATGGGTCAGCTGAGCACTATTTCTATTACAGACAATGTTTGTTGCCAACTGTTGTAACAGTAAAGAAGAAGAAGAAATAATGGACATCTTAGTATCCTCTCTGAGAATACTACATCTCAAAGTTGATGAAGGCTCACTTGAAGGTTGGGAAGATTGGAAGAAGGTACTCAAGCTCAATTAGTACCAATGCCCGCTGCAGCAGTGACTTTGGTAGCCAAAAGTATTACCAAAGGGCCAGGACCAGCCAGCAAAGAAGGCCTCAGTACTTTCTTTGCTACTTCCATCGTCCACAATGCCTAGTACCTTCCCAATAAAAGAGGAAGCATAGGCCTCAATAGCTCACCAGACCATAGCTAGACAAAACAAGGAGTCTCTGTGGAGGTGCCAGACCACCACCACCAAGTAGGTTTCGTGAATCAAATTAGCAGTAGTTGAGGGTAATGTCTTAACAGTACTGCCAACCACCCAACACTCCAGTAGATCCCCCTTCTCAAATGGCATTGCTGGGAGATGGTCACAGGTGAACCAAAGCATGAGCCCCATATAAAGGAAGAGGACCAACTGTGGTGCAGCAAGCAACACTTTCATCATGTCTTGAAGAAGTTTGCTGATTGTGAGCCTAGTAGGCGGACACGAGAAGGGCCTTGGCCAAGTCCTGTGAAATTATAAGGGCAACGACTGATCAATCGCCCAACAACTACCACCTTGGAGAATCTGCTTATTGGCCTAAAATGAGAGCAAGGGGACAGAACATTGTTTGTTATTTTATTTAAAGGCTGTGAGTATTATATGTATCTCTACTTTTGTCTCTTCCGTCTTTTGTGTATATATATATATATATATATATATATATATTCATGTTACTATAAAATGTAAAACTAGTAGCACGGTATAAAATTTTGGTTTCAACTGTAATTAATTTTTATAAGTTTGGCCTAGACATGAGAAATGCTAGTTTGAAATACATTTCGTGTGATTTTTCTTTGAATGCTGTTATGATTCATTCTTTAAAAGGTTTATTGTGTATTTTGTTCAGTATGTTTTTATTGATAGTTCTTGTTGTCAGTATTTTCTATATTTTGTAAGGGGTATTTAATGTGTAAAGGTTTGTTTATGATGTATAGCATTGTAATTAATTTTCTGAAATGGTTTCATTCTCTTTTGTGTTAATCTTTATGCTCAAATGTTTAATTTGTAGGTTTTTCTTCATTTTGTATATATATATATATACTGGCCCAATATTCTATTAAGTGTTGATTCTGCACTATATGTGCCAGTGTTGGCCCAAAGTTGTAAACTATTGCCAATCAACTGCCAATGTTGGGCCAGCAAATAGGTATTCAGGTCTTTGCATATCTGTTCAATAAAATGAATGGACTGGGGATTATGGTGCTTAACTCACATTCTGCGAGTAGTGGGGTTAAAATCCATCGCTGAATATGGTCGCTCTTTCATCCTAACGCCATTATAATAGTCAATCCCATTATTCATTGGTAAGGAATAGCCCAAGAGCTGACAATGGGTGCTGTTGACTAGCTGCCTTCCCTCTAGTCTATAACTTCACTATATGGACAGTTAGCACAGAAGACCCTTGAGTAGCTTTGTGTGAAATTCAATAAACTAATAAAATGAAGTTTAAATCAACAGAATATTCAATATGACTAAAGGATATTCAGCTCCAAGTTTGTACTTAGTCACGTCAAGTAAATCATCTCTATTTCTTTCAAGTTCTTCAGATAAGTCAAATCTTTAAGACTTTCTTCATAGCTCAAATCACTTAAAAGTTATAATCGCAGTAGCATATCATTGATTTTTTTTCCAATGTATATTTATCTTTGCTGTAATCTCCCTACCCCCAGTTGGTCAACAGTAAGTTTATGGACTTGCAACGTAAAAATCCTGGGTTCAATTCTCTGTGATGGGCAGGGTGCAGATAGCCAAGTTTGTAGATGTGCGCTAAAAAAAACAACAACCTTTCTGTAAAGAAGGTGGCCAAAACTGCTAAATTTATACTAAAAGAAGCTTAATTGGTCTTATAAAACGTTTTAATAGTATTTTTGCTCTTAAATTTCAATGTGCCTTTGCTTTAAAACAAACGAACGAACTTAACTACCAAATTTCTGTAATTAGATAATTGAACTCTTATATTAACAATTTGGAATAAAGCTGAACATTATGTCAAACTTTCATGAACAATAATGTCTGTAACATTATCTTTTTTTTTCACTACACTAATGCTATTCTCACACAAGAAATTGTTTGTATGCATTTATAAATCCTATATTCGTGGTTCTCAATTTATTATTCATAGGCTTTCTTCGGGTGGTTCGTCGGAACATTGCATAATTACGGAAAGAAAGCGGAAGCATAGTGTATATCGATCAGATTGTGATCGCTGAGATGAAAAAGAAATTCGAGAGAGCTGCAAACAAAAGTATTTTGAAACATGAAAAAAATCCCTGTAGAAACTTTACAAAAAAAGGGAAAAATGACATGAATAATCCTTTACAAAAATTATACTGAAATGCACAAAATACCAAATAAAACAACCTTTGTAAAACTGAAATATACAATAAAATCAAACTCTTTAACTGAAAGCTTAAAATACAAACATTTTTATATAATTAACAGAAATAAAACATACCCTGCAAAATATTTTGCATATGTATACAACTGCACTCACTACAAAAGGTATTACAGCAGATAAAATTGAATTTATGATATATATATACGAGGCCTGTGAGAAAAGTATCCGACCTTTGGCCGGGGAATAAAAACTGGCATACCTGGAACG
>NW_013665896.1:256232-261901 GCF_000517525.1 Limulus polyphemus
CGTTCCAGGTATGCCAGTTTTTATTCCCCGGCCAAAGGTCGGATACTTTTCTCACAGGCCTCGTATATATAGATACACACACTCAAATTTACACAAAGCTCGACACTTGCAAGAAAAAAGACCTGTTTGGGTCTGAGATAAGGATCCATACGGCTAGAGCTGATCTTCTTCTGTGCAACTGGAATATATGAAATCTATACCTAATCGCCACTCAAAATATTTTGTTCTCTGACTGTTTTGAAATAACATATATTCTGCCACACAGTGGCCTTCCCTAGGTATTGGTACGTGTGCTAACTCGTGCCAATCAGCCATTGCACACCTTTGCCACTCCACGTATTATTGCAGACACTGTGACATATCCCTTCTATGGTGGATTATACATTTACATCTACAGTGGGGAAATATTTCCTGACCACACATGAATATGTTTAGCAAGCAACCAGTTGATATTTGTTCTTTTTATTGGTTTGCCGTCATGACGTATGGCAAGTGTTCATCCCACTTGTTTTATCAGATTTAACAAACTTTACAGATATCCACTTGATAATTTGTAGTACCTGCTCTGCAAAACCATCAGACTGAGGTTGGTAAGAGGAAGTGTGCATCTTCACCACACCCAACACTTTAAACAACACAGAGAATGTCTGATTACTGAAATTAACACTGATCTGTTTGAATTTCTTCAGGTGTGTTGAATTGAGCTATCAAGTGCTTTACCAATGCATCAGTGCTGGACTATGCTAAAGTGTCGACCAATAGATAAGCCTCAGCTCACTTGTAAAGTAGTCAATAATGAACAACACATGTCGATTTCTTCATTTAGTCTTTAAAAGTAGACCAGCAATATCGAGGGCTTTTCTCTTTAAAGAGAACCACAATTTTCTGATGGAGTTTACCATGTCTAGGTCAGCTTTTCTTCTGGGCAGTACATGCTGTACAGTTAACATCACCACATAAATATCAAACTGAATGCAGCCAGTAAAACCGCCATTTCACACATGCAGAGGTACGTGTAACACTTATTTCTGTATCCTCTCGTTCTTGCATTAAGCCAAATCTGAATAATTTACTGCTTCAGAGCTCTGGTGACCAGTAGCTTCAAAACAGTTTGAGAATCATGTCTTGGTGGTTAATACCAATGGTACATCATGCTTTTCTGTATTTTTAACTGCTCGTACAAGTGCCACAGGGTACATTTACCTATGTTGCATTCCTCAATCTGCACTGTTCATGCTTTACAGCAAGAAGTACCCATGCTAGTTCTGGCTCCTTCAGTGCTCTTCCCAGTGTTCCTGAAGTGTTATTCATGGTATCCTGTCATTAAATGAATCTATTACTATATGATGCAGTATTACTATGGTAGAAATTGCTTTAATTCCCACATTATGTCCAGGATCAGGACATTCAATGAATATGTAGGTTCTCATCATATGCCTCTATTCCACTATTGATGGCATCAGTATTAAAGGTATTAAACAAAACTCACAGTCCTGTCATGGATATGCCAGCCCTTGGGCTATCATTAAAGCATGTTTTATGGACAGGAATGCTTGCCCACACTTCTTGATCCTTCTAAAATGTGCACCAGTTTTAGTGAGGAAAGATAATGGTGTGACAATGTTGAAGATGCTAGCCACAAAATATTGGTAATACAACATAAAACCAGACTTTTCGCTTGGTCACAGGTTGAAAGTGTCCCATACCACTTTAACCTTTGCAGATTCAGTAGAGACTCCATATCTCTCCACAGTATGAACAAGAAATTTCACTTGCATGTTCATGAGTGCATACTTCACTGTTTTCAACTTCAAAGCTACACAAAGGGCTATCTGTGCACTGTCCACTACGGGTATCGAAACCCGGTTTCTAGCGTTATAAGTCCGCAGACATGCTGCTGTGCCACTGGGGGAAGGGCTTGAATTTGTGTGTAAATTTGATCGTGTTCTTTGACTAAAGCATATGTGGGTCTTGCAAAATAATGCTCTTCTGATGATTATGTAGTAAGTTGCAGAAACACATAGTGTGTGAGATGAGATTTCTCAGTTTCACATTTTTTTGTTGTTTTTTTTTTTACTTTTATTCAGCAAATTATTGAGTAAAATTGTTTATTGTATTTGGAACCAGGGGAGAGCCTCATTTTAAAATATTAATTGTTTGTCATTAAACGTTGGTTTTTATTTTAAGATCCATGTTATGTAAAACACCTGTTTAAGCTAGTTACAAGATGTACTTCAGTCACACTGTCAAAGCCTCATTACACCTCAAAACCTTAGAAGCATAGTAAAACACCAATAGTTCTTACAAACAAAATTCTTCACTAGGGCTTTGCAGTATAAAGACCGTGCATTTCGCCATCAAGCCATTAAAATTTTCAGTTTGGATATTTCAGTTCCACATGTGCCTAAGGAAACATTCATGTGTGGTCGTTACTATTCACCCACAAATGAGATAATTCATGACCATCAAATCTCGGATTTACCTATGTGGAATAAACATTTGGTACTAATAGGATTTGTGGAAATCAGCCTAGGCATAAAATGGAAAGTGGGTCAAGGACAAAGCAGAAAAACCCTGTCAGTGCATATTTAAAAACCTTCGTGGATAGTCACCTATCATCATAGGAACATTTGGTTCCTACATCCAAAATAGAGAATGAGAACTGGTTAGGCAATCGTAGTCTCATAGAGAAACAACATTTTGCATAAGCCTGGTGGCGAATTCAGTACAAGGAAGAAGTGGGTGCCATGATGAAGCTGTTATTTGTATTGCTAAACTCAATGAGCCAAAAACAAATAGTGCCACCAACATAATATTAGTGACTGATATCACAAGTCCCTCTACATAAAATGCAGAATGGTTGGTCCACAGATGGATGGCAGAAAGCAAAAAAACTGCAATGTTTGTTTGTTTTTGAATTTCGCGCAAAGCTACACGAGGGCTATCTGCGCTAGCCGTCCCTAATTTAGCAGTGTAAGACTAGAGGGAAGGCAGCTAGTCATCACCACCCACTGCCAACTCTTGGGCTACTCTTTTACCAACGAATAGTGTGGTTGACCGTGACATTATAACGCCCCCACGGCTGAAAGGGCGAGCATGTTTGGTGTGACGAGGATTCGAACCTGCGACCCTCAGATTGCGAGTCGAGTGCCCTAACCACCTGGCCATGCCGGGCCAAACTGCAATGTAAGACCATCACTTGGATGTAAGATAGGAAGATGAACTTTCAGGAAAAGCCCTGTTATCAACTCCAACACAAATCAACTAATTCACATAAAGTCTTCTTTTATTATTAGGTCGAAGAAAGTATGTTGAACATTAAACTTACATTAGATCGGCATAAAATCGATTATACTTTTTTCTAGTGCGATAATTATTATTCGAAAGCCAGTTTTTAATTAGAATTTTTTTAAACAAAATTATACAATTGCTTTCGTTGATATTTTGCAATTGAAATCCCGAAGCCGTATTGCTACTGTCAGGTTTTGTAGGTGTCTATGACTTGTTGACCATAAATTGCAACAATAAACAAAGAGTAACACAGTCTACTTGTTTTAAAATAATATGTTAAAACAAGTCAAACGTATATACAAATGTTCGTCACACTGTTGGTTATCACAGATCTATCCAGAACTTTAAATAATTGTCTCTTTTTCGTTCAAGTCCACACAGGTTGGTTCAATTACTTTAGCACACAATTAACATGACAAATTATTCTTCTCTGCTCTGTTATTACAATATGGTTGTGATAATTTCACTTTAAAAATCGCCATTATACACCCATTATCGCTAAATTCATGATCATGCAGTCTAGATCTAAATAATAATATTTCGACGCGTATTTAAACCCCGACAGAAGTCCAGAACATTCCAGGCAATACTAGTTTGTTCTGATGCAATAATACTCAACTAAAACAATGAGAAAAATTCAAAAAGTTCTACTAACATCACGCAACAGTGTAACAATTGTTAACTCATAACAATTAAACATACACACTACACAACTATGATTCATAAACAATTATGTAAAAAACTTGCCATAAACTCTCGCTTCTAAAAATAACTAAATATAACATCCGTGATATATAAATTATCTAAGTCATAACGCTCGCAATAAACTTAAACTGAAACAGTCGTGATTTTGAGCAGAGCAAGCTTCGTGGTGTCACGGAAATAGAACTATAAAGTGATTGTAGGTTTGAGATTTAAGCATTTTTGTAAGTTTTTATTTTCATAAAAGGAAAGAGCTGAGAATTTTACTAATCTTGAACCTATTCGAAAATTGCCTACTATAGGAGTAAAAGTCTGGCTCGCGAGATTACACAATATATGATATATAAGCAGACAGTATATTTATGAAAGTAAAACACGAAACTGGAAAAGTAGGCAAGAAATTGTATGACATATTCTGAAATGAGCTCATTAAAAAGTCACCAGATGCGTTCTAAAGATGCCAGACAAAAATGTGAAAAGTCAAGGCTACCTGGCCTAGACAAACCTATGAACTTTAGCTGCTATGCCTGGAAATGTGCAGATGATTTCTAGAAGTTACATGATCTTGAAATACTTTGTCCTCATTGAGAATCACGTGCATTAGTTCTGGTTTTGGAATCTTAAGATAAGCTCCCTGTTTCCTGCACAATAAAAGCTAGTCTAGAAACACAGGAAGTTAATCTTCCTACCAGCAAGTTTCAAAACGTTTACTAAAGCCATAGTTAATTCTTCCAGTATTCAATTTCTGTGTAAGTTATATTGTTTTTTCACAAGTTATATAGAAACGTTGGTACTAGTGATATATTTCTACATATGATTGCTGTTTTATATTACAACAAATAAATTTCTGTGTTTTGAGATATTCGAACTCTCTATCCGAATTCTTACTCTTGTATCTAAGTTCTTCGAGTTCGTGATTTCCATAACCTGGTATTTAAACAAACAATATATGCAGAATGTAACCTTTGCCCCCCAAGTGGTCAAAAATTGGTATATACCATTTTTTGTATATATATATATGGGACACGTAAAAAGTATCTTTGTATCAAACCCCATGTAAATTGCCTAAAATACGGCAGAGTAACTGTCATAAAACCCTAAAATTATGCTTTTTGTAGTGTCTTGACCCCCTATAATTATTAAAAATAGGAAAGTCCATCATTTTTGTTTATAAGTGTGTGGGACCTGTAGAAAAGTATCGTTATACCACATCTCATTTAAATTGGTCAAAATATGGCCGAGTAATTGACCCCCAAATTATGCTTTTTTTGTGAGCTCTGACCCTCAAAATGAGCAAATTCAACTTTTTGTACGTCATTGTGTTGGGTGCATGAAAATATATATTTGTACCAGTTGTGACGGATTTCTTATGATATACTTATTTTAATATCGATGTTTTTTAATTAATTTATATTTTAAAATGTACTTAACTTATACTGTTAAATATGTATTGCGAAACTCCAGAGTGTAAGAATCAACAGTATATGTGTATACATAAATGCTAGTGTTATCGTCATTATTGGTACATAAAATTGAAGTTTCGAGAAACTCTCCACATGCCTATAAATATAAGCAACACAAAGCGCCAAAAAAACAGTATCTGTTATTGGGTTGCTGTAATTGGTGTGCTATAAACTTCGTAAGCTATAACTGTGATTAATGGTTGTTAATCAGAA
>NW_013665896.1:262833-267960 GCF_000517525.1 Limulus polyphemus
AATGCAAAAAAAACTAAATTTATTAAAAGTAATAGGCTTTGTTTCTTAAACTACCTACATTTGTCAAAATCTTTATGAATTTTCGAAAATATTCGTCCACTAGTTTTATTGTTGGAATGAAATATAGCAAGACTTGCATTGCCTACTAAGAAAGTTAGTAGCCGGTAGTCATCGGGTTAAAAGCCTGTAGGTAGTGATCAACATGGTGCATCGTCACACGGCCCCAAATAACATCCCATGGAAGGGCAGGGTGATGCTGCTCAATCCTATGAGAGTGATTTGGGGTCAGCAATGCATAGTAGGAACGTGAATCCGTTGATAAACTGAGAGAAGGAGAAGAACCTCGACAATGTCGAAGTGCTGCAACAACCTCGGTGTACCACAAGGGGCTCAAAACACACAGGTGTGTGTGTCAAGAGCAATGGTGGAGCCAAAATCCCTGAGGCCCATACCGAAAATTTGACGTAATTCAAATGAGCTTTTGTTGGCTCTTGAATACAGAGAAACAACAGCCAGTGCAGAACCACGAGAAGTTTGGTCAGACAGGAAAAGGTTTACATCATCAGCATGACTGACTTACTTGACTGACACCCAACCTGGCATGTAAAACAGTACGAGAGAAAGCACTCAACCACTAGTGTGTACAAGGAAGGTGACAAAGGGCAACCTTGGCAAACACCTTGAGATAGAAAAAAGGAGCCATCAGGAAGCCATTCACCAAGAACCTGCTGGAGGCAGAGGTGTAGAACACCTTCAAATAAAACACAAAGGTGAAAGGAAAGCCATATCTCCCCAAAACATGCCACAAGAAATCGTGATGAACTTGATCAAAGGCATTGCTCTGATTGAGTGAAACAAAAATTGCCGGGACAGCACGATCAGTGAGATAATGGAATAAGTCTCGGAGAAGGACAAGGTTTTGTTAGATACTCCGACCCTGAACCCCACACGTTTGAGTGCTAAGAACCAGAGTGGGCAGCACAGCACTCAAACGAGCACACAAAACCTTCACCACAATCTTTGAATCAACATTCAGGAGAGATATCGGTCTCCAAGAAGAGATGTCAGATGAGTGATCAGGATCTTTACAAAGCAAAGTAATCAACCCATCAAGTGTACCAGCAGGCAAACGGCCACGTTCTAAGCAGTCATTAAAGACCTGCACAAAGGAAGGGCCAATGACATGCCACACATGGTGGTAAAACTCGACCGGTAAGCCTTCCAGCCCTTGACACTTACCCAAAGGTAAGTACTGGAGAGTGCCCCAGCATTCACTCATGGAGAGAGGTCTTCGTGCAATGACTGGTCCAGAGTCGGCAAAAACTGGGTGATGTCATCCCAAACACTACAGTCAACAGGCGTGGCCAAAAACAAGGAGCTGTAATGTTTAAAACACATGTTGAGGATGTCTGTCGTGTCAGAAGACAACTGACCATCCATCGTCAACAACGAGGAGATGTGTTTATGTGCAGCCCTCTCTCAGGCTTTGCACAAAGGAATGCGACCCAAGCTTTTGGCATGTAGTGACTCTGACAAGCGGGTTATTCTGGCAGCCCGAAAGAGCTTATGATATTCCAAATCTATGTCCCCCTGACCCCTCTCAATGTCCAACCAGGTCCATTGGTCGATGGGGTTACCCCAAAGCAAGGCTGCCTGCTTGGAGTGCAGGAGAAGCCTATTGTTTTGGGCCCAGTCCATGCCCCTCTGCTGCAGCAAAAAGACACAGAACTCCTTCAGGCCCACCAACCAAGACTCACTGACAGTAACAGCAGAGCAGGCATCCCAGACCAGAGATAGCAGCTGCTCCCCTAACACAGGATCAGTAAGAATGGAGACATTGATTCTCCACACTCCAGGACACCGAGACACTGGGTAGAAATCATGAAATGTGGAGAGGAAGGCCTGGTGGTCAGAGACATAGTGTATAGCATTACAAACCCGGTAGACTGCTGCCCTGATTTTTTAAGTAAGTTTAATTTTCATAATTACCTATTTGTTTTGGAAATATGAAGCTAATAAAACATAAGTTAACATAATCTAGAGGAAGGGATATGTGTGTGTCTAACATTAATGACTGTTAACAAACCTTGAAGAGTATGTTATCCACAACTATAATATTAATACTTTAAATGGAAAAGCGAGTGAGAAAACTAGAGCATTAACTGTACTTTATCATGTCAAGTTTATTACATTAAAGTCACAAGTTTCATATTTGTACTTTTGAATAATCTAATTAATTAAAAACAATGAAGTGTTTGTTCTGCTTCACTTTGAAAACTTTCTATATATTTTATTTTAGCTTTTAATCTAAGAAACATTTCTTCTACATATTATGTAACATTTTCGCCAAAGAAAACTTTAGCAACCCACTTTGAATATCCAAAGTTTGGGATGATACAACTGTATTTCGCTGGTCTTTCTAACTATATTAACATCACTGTTTATTGAGGTCAAACATTTGATACAGGATATTTTTACTCAAATGTATGTGTACATAAATATATAAATTTGATATTTTCTCTAAATTTTTTCATGTACGATGTCAGAGATGTTGCACTAGCTTCATTTCAATTCAACTTGAACGAAAGAAGGAGATATTTATCATTTTGGCATTATTCAACACTAAATTCTTAGGAAGCAAGGGCTATTTAGAAACTGTGATTTAATCCAAAACGGTATTAGATTTCAAGTAGAAATCAAATCTTAATCTCCGCTGGTTGGCTCTGTTGTTGGACTCGTTATTTAAAATTATATTATTATGCATTTGAACACTTTACAATGAGGAGACAGCTTGTAATCTATGAGTAGTTATTGATTTATATTAAGAAGTAGAACCCACGTGCATGTATATATTGTTATTTTGGTACTTTACATAGAGTAGAAAGATGCATTGACTTTAATATTTTCAAATGTTTTAGGTATAGCTTTGTTTATAGGTATAATATCCTTAACAGATATAACATTGTATATAAGTCTGATATTCGCTATAGATATAACATTATTTATATGTATATAATTGATTATGGATATAAGATTGTTTATAGATATATCATGTTTAAAGGTGTAATATTGTTAATGCAATTTTTGTAGATTTTTTGTTTACATTTATGACTATATTTACAAAGTAAATGTGTCATTTCGTATTATGTTTGATCTTATATGTATAATGGTAGATAATCTTGGACGTGGTAAATTACGCTCTTACTGTTGTTTTTGTTTTCACAGTGCAAAGCTACAAAATGAGCTATCTTCACTCTGTTCACCCGTATTTTAGCATTGTAAGTCCGTAAACTTAGCGCTCACCGACCACGGGACTACACTTCTGCACTAACCAAATATCAAAGCTCATAAATTTTCTACGAAGGTTGAAAAAGCTACTTTGTTTAAAAAAATATAAAACATTAGTATTAAATGTCTTTAATAATAAAGCATTCAGTGTTTTGCAACCATATTAAAACGACCTTCGTAAGTCTATAGAACTTAAAAGCTTAAGCACACCAGTATAAACAATAATTATGCCACGTGAAATCGAGATGATAAAGTAAGATAGATTGCAAAACACGACTAGTAACTGGAAAAAACTATTAGTATGACCTTGCTCCAAGAATAACTTACCGTTACAGATATATTTGGTAATGTTGTGAAACTATCACAGACACAACCGTATGGTATAATTATATATTATAAATGTTAACTTTCCTGCTATTCTATGTAACATCGTGCAACAGACAATAATATAAAAGTAGAAACTTGTATTCATGCTCTTGAAATTCTTATTTTATTATTTAATTCTTCCAACGTAAAGTTTTGGTTCTGCTTTACTAAATATAAATTGCTTCGTAATTTTCAGCATTATTCTTTGATTAGTATGGCTGTACGTCTCTTTAGAGAAGCCCCCCCCCCCCCAGTGGCACAGCGATATGTCTGCGGAATTACAAAGCTAGAATTCGGGTTTCGATACCCGTGGTGGGCAGAGCACAGATAGCCCATTGTGTAGCTTTGTGCTTAACTACGAACAAACAAACTCTAGAGAAGACCTGGAAAACTATGTTCATTGAAAAATTATGAACTTTTAGTTCTTTTTGTATGGTTAATAAAGCCATATGAATTCATATGTTTCATTCGCACCACTCGGGTGAAAACGATGTTATTCAAAGAACATTCATCACATAAAAATTTGTCTTCAGAATTACTAATTATATTGCAGAATAATTTATACTTCTCAAACTGTTTGAACATTATTTTAGCCTAAATTCCTTAGCACGTGAGTATTTATCCTTAATAAAATAAAGTTCAAGTCAATTTTCCCTAAATAATATAACCCGCATTAAAGGGAAAAAGCAAAGGAGCAGTTAGATAAAACTTTCTTTTGTCTTTTTTTTACATTTTCACTAAAAGCTACAGAAAGAGCTATCTGTGCATAGATTTCCACCTGCAATTTCAAACTGCTGAAGTAGAGGCAAAACAGCTAGGCGATAGCTTTCCAGCTAACTCTTGGTTACCCATACTAACCGAATAATGGGATTTGATTGTCAATCCTCTAGTGCTTCTACAGCACAAAAGTACAGAGCGCGTCTTTGCTTCAACCGGGCCGCAAACTTTCAGATTCACAGCCGGGCACGCTTACTACTTAGTCACGCCCGGTATTCTATACTGTTAATTAATACAATATTAATATTCGTTAATATAAATACCGAGTAACTTAATTTCATATAGTACCATTTCATGTGTGAATAAATTTTATTAAGAAACTTGAATATGTGAAGATATTTCTATGCTATTGAATAGGTTGTCCACTGTAAGAAATAGTTATCATTAAGAAAGATGTTTATATAGAGTACCTACTGTCTATGAATCAAAACGTGAAAATAATTATACTCATAGTTTAGCAACACTCGAATCCGGGTTTGCATTTTATGGCATTTCAAAATAATGTACTAAAACATAGAAAGTAATAAGTTCAATTCTGGAACAAATATAAATATCGTAATCATTTCTTATAAATACCATTTCCTAATGTAATTTTCCAAGATATTAAAGATCATAATGCAAAATAACTAAATTTATCAAAAGTAACAGGTTTATGTTTCTTAACCCTTTCGCCCCAGGTAGGTTAAACTACATTCA
>NW_013665896.1:268084-282077 GCF_000517525.1 Limulus polyphemus
AGACTTGCATTGGCTACTCAGAAAGTTAGTAGCTGGTGGTACATGAAACTGATTGCAGCTATACTATAGGAATGTTTTTTGCCAGCAAAGAGAAAAGGATAAGGACATGACGACCAAAGTACACTACTACGTAGCTTTGCTGTTTTAGTAGCTAACATAGTCTTTGACATGCAATTTGAATAGCTGCTTTGTGTTGTGCTATGCATACATCTAGTGTTGTAAATTATAATTCGTCTACATATAGATGAGTACAACAACAATCTTTGCTATAGGTTTGATGTATCATATAAACTAAAATGTTATGTTACAGCCATATACTGGTTGCCTCTTTAAAATTGATATATATTTTTGTTTTCAGACACTGCTAATGACACAGCCCAGTCACCATCTCAGTCTTTCTCTGGTGTCGACGATGGATGTGAAGCTTGTAAGGTTGACACTATTAAGCTATATTCTTTTGGTAATGACATTGATGATATGCAAACTGACTTATTTCAACCTCAAACTACTTCTAGCACTGAAAACTCTCTTCTTCCTGGACCACCATCATCGCACTGCATTACACCAATCAAAGATTCATCAGAGATTTGTCATGGTATTTGTCTGTAGTCACTGAGCCATGCTTTGACATTGGCAATTTATTGACACCAGCAAAATCACTTGATGAAAAATGCCAAGCTATTAGCAATCTATAAAATACTTAAAAGTATTTCTATCTTCATAAGCATGTGGCACCACTAAAAATGTATCCTACCACCTTTTCTCATGGGTGTAACCGCAAGTTTAGTATAGCTCGGCTTGAAAAATATCTATGGTTATTATACAGCCCAAAATTAGATGCCATTTTTTGTGGTCCTTCTGTTACCCTTCTCCCAGTGCATAGTTAACGAAATAAAATAGTTCTTGTCAACAAATCAATTTACAACTGGGTAAAAATTAGTGAAACTTAAAGCAACCATTCTAAGCTTGTTTGTCATCGTAATTCTGTGCAGGCTGCTGATGCTTTGAAGACTTCCACTGAACATCCATTATCCAGTAGAATTGATATTATAACCAACAGTGCCCTCCAATCACGTATAACCCAGAATAAACATATTATTCAACAAATCGTTCGTGCCATTTTGTTCTTTGGAAAACAAGGCTTAGCATTTCATAGCGACATCGAAGATGTAAATTTTTCTAAAAATCCTGTCAATTTGTTTGCCTTACTTAAACATTATGCTGAAAATGATGAAATTCTGAGAGCTCATTTGCATTATTCCAAGGCAAAAAATTATAAATATTTATCTTCCCAGTTACAAAATGGCATCATCAATGTCATAGCATTTGATGTAATAAGAGTACAAAATATTGATGAAGTAAAAAAGACTGGATTCTACTCTGTTCTTGTTGATGAAGTGTTTTCTCACAATGTGGAACATTTACCAATAAGTCTCCGCTTTGTAGATGACAACAATGAAATTAGTGAAGAACTTATTAGCTTTGCAGTGGTTCAGAACAACAGATATTGTAAGTGCAATTACAAAGATATTGACTGATGTTTTAGTATCTGTAAATGAATAGTGTGGTCAAAAATATGATGAAGCCTCCACCATAGCTGACAAAAGATCTGGTGTCTAAAAACAAATTCTAGATATGCAAAGTAATGCTTTGTACACTCATTGCGCGGGTCACTCACTTACTTTTGCAATTATAAATTCATGTTCAGTTCCACAAATATGAAATTATATCGATCAAGATTATATAATAACTATTTGAATTAAATTCTCACCTAAGCGTGGGGAACTATTAAATGCAATCTATCAAAAGGGCATCAAGCATGGAGTAGCTTCATCATGTCTTCCACTAATCAATGTGTGCATTACACGCTGAGTTGAGAATATTGAAGGTTGGGAAAGGTTCTGTTTATGCCATCTATTCTTATTTCACATGTGTGAGGTAATTGTATATGTAGATGATAATTTTGAAATGTTTAATGACAATTGGGCTACTTAAGATAAGAAAAATGCTATGGATTATGTCTAACAGACTTACAACGTTCCCTTTACTATTCTAAAGAAATTTCTGTAAATTTGCCAAGGTCCAAGCCAAGACATTGTTTGTTGTGTTTCTCTAACAGAACAACGCTCTAAAGAACTGACTTCAATAAGAGTGAACGTAGATGATTATTCATATCGTATCTTCAAGCACAGCAATAATATTGCAAACAAATCTAATATTAATGTCAGCATGCCACGAAGTAGTCAATGACAAGCCCAACGTGCAAATGCAAAATATAATTCCGTGGAGGATTACTTTAAGAAAACAGTGACCATTCCTTTCCTTAACCACATTATCAGTAATTTTTCTTCCAGATTTGATGCACATGTAAAGCAAGCAGCATCAATTCAGAAACTTATGCCATCAAATCTCACACATGAGTTTTCTATCTCTGATATCAGACAGGCTATAGATTTTTACAGAGAAAATTTGCCAATTCCTGATATTTTTCATGAAGAACTTCATCGATGGAAGACAAGATGGTTTTCTATACCTCTCCAGGACATGCCCCAGATACTGGCCGACTGCTTAAAAGCGTGCTTCACTGTACCAAATATCTTTAAGTTACCAAAACTCTTTACCAACTGCCATTAAGTTTATGTTCATGTGAACATTCGGCATCTTGTTGAATAATTACCTGACGTGTATACAAACCGAAGAAAGACTGAGTGCTCTAGCTTTAATACATAAGCATTGTGACACTACTATCAATGTTTAAACTGTATGTAGGTTATTTATGGAAAAGCACTCCAAAAGAATAGAGCATGCTAACATATTATTTCAGTAGTGCATATATGTACGTATATGATAGCCAATGATTGAAATACCTAATATACTATTTTTGTACAGAGTTGTTCAAATTAGCAATATAACTTAACAAATAAATCTACTCTGCATGTACATAGCACAACACTTTACTATAATAAAACATAAATATTTATGCTAATTCAAGTTTAGCTCCCCATGCGGTGATACAACAGAATGATGATTTGTTAACTTTTCACTGGATGCTTGTGTATTTTATGTGAACAGCTATTCAATTGTTTAAGCTATATTTCATGCAAAATTGCTCCCTGATTTAATCTCATAGCACTTATTTGTTATAAATATAAAAATAAGTTATAAACTTGGGTTTTTATCTTAATGGCGTAGGCTTTTAAAATCAAAAACAATAAAAACAAATTATAGATTTTAAACAAACTAATTACATAAACCTATGAACAAAAGATAATTATAAAAATGAACAAAAACGAAAAAATAACCATAACTTTTTAAATTATTAAAACAATTTTGAGTACAATTATTTAGCAATTAAATCAAATTTGAATCTATGAATGTTTTTGATGCTATTGATGATTCATTAAGTAGGAGCATTATATAGTTTCATGAATTCTGAAGTTGCTGAGTTTAATGTACAATTTCTACTCTAAAAATGAGATGATTTTACTAAGATGCCTCACTTTGTAACACGCAGTTGTTGTTTAGTTTTTGTTTTAAGCGCAAAGCTACAAAATTGGCTTTCTGTGCTCTGACCACTGCTGGGAATCACACCCACCTCAAAATTTAGCATTGTAAGTTCATAAACTTACTGTTGGCTCACCGGAGAACACTATGCGATTAGTAAATTTCTTGATGTTAAAATGAATAGCATCTTTGAAATTTCCAAAGAATGAACCTATTGGTAATACTATAATAAAACGTTAGGGTAAATCTGTGGTTTTTTCAAGTGAACTTATTTTCGTACATGTATCAAGAAAAAGGCTGGGTAAGGTAAAAATGAAAATAATCTTTATTAGAGCATTCAAACAAAAAGAAAACATAGTGGGTCAGCAGTGTTACGTCTCTGTATGTTTGTTTGTTAATTCTTCTAAGATACAAGTCCTGTCTTTATAAAACTTATTTATTCTTCCTCAATACAACTTTGTAATGTACTTAATTTTCACAGTTACACACACTATAGTTCACAACAATTCACTCACTTTCTATCGCGCTTAGACTTAATTGTCCGTCCCCGCCAACTATAGTTCCGATCTCTGTGTCTGCTATCCTCAGTTCCCGCCGACCGTAATCGCTGTCTTTCTTTCTCTCTGCCTGTTTCGTCTCTGCCTCCGTCTATCTCACTGTCTAGCGCACTTATGTACGATAATACTGCCTGTTCTAGAAACTTCTAAGACTCTCAACACGTGCTACCAGCGTCACTTGACTTCCGCTGTCGTAACACACTACCGAATCTTCTAGAATACTCGTCACGTGACCCCCGCTGTCGTAACACACTAGCGAATAGACTACGGATACTGCGGTAGACCGCACGCTATAGTAGCACCGCCCATTGTGTAGAAAACAACAACAACAATTGAACTCTGCAAAATAAAATATGGTAATTTCAAAAATGGTCTGTATTCGAATATTTCCTAGTAGAACTGGTCTAAGAAAGTGCAAATTCAACAGGTAAACTTAATTTTTTTTGTCCAGTGAACACTATGCAAAATAGTAGAATTAGGCAATAAGAGAGCTTATAATGTTTAATAACAACAAATAATAACAGTATAAATATCTGAACCACCAGAAATGCAAAACCATTATTCTGAAGTTATCCTTTAGATCTGAGTTTCTCTTTTTTTGTAGCTTCAAATGAAGAAACGTGCAATTGTTTTTATATAGGTGGCAGCACTTATATGATTTGAGCTGATGAAAATGGCAGCAATTGAAGCAATTCCTTCAGATCGTCATTCAACAACAAGCAACCCAAGTAGTAAGAAATTGTTTTATTTTAGGTCCAAAGGTAAAGGCAGTCTGTAAAATTATGTTATATATATGTATACATTTATATAAGTTGCCTGCCTGTTAGTTACTGTTTCAAGGTATCATTGGTTTTCATTAAATGTGACTTCTAGCCTGGTTCTGCTCTAACAAGTTTTGTGTTCCGCTAAGTAAATTAATGATATTATTAATAGTTATACTATTACTAACGTTAGTACCAGCATTAGTAATATAGTTAGCCGCGTCAATTAATTCTAATTTCTAAAATCAACGTTACGACTAAGTTTACTCAAACGAGTGACAAACTAAATTGAGTAAATATTAAAACGTGATAACATTAACAATACCCATGTATCATTATTAGTTGTAACTTGTACCACCTCAGGCTAGCCAGTAAACGTTGCTACTGGTACTGTCATCCTTCGTCATTACCTAATGACTTTAAATTTTAAGTTATCATTTTGTTCAACTCAGGTTTCAAGATTTTCTTGTTTATTGATTTCAAAATTCTCTTTTGTTGCTTGTTTCAGTTTTTGTTACTTTTTGCACTTCAAGTCTTCGTGAGTTTCATATTTGTGTTAACCATTTAAAGTTAATTATTAAAGTAATTATATCCATGAAGTTTTAAAAGCTGTGAAAAAATGTTTTTTTTACCTCAGTTTGAAAACCCTAATAGTAATAACCAGGTCTGTTGGTCACACATTCATATTTACCATTTTGCCAATGTCCTTGAGCTTCATCTGTATATTTGCATAAAATGATATTTCTTCAACAGTATTTGATTCATTTTTTGGAAAAAATAACTTAATTATATGAAGCATTTAATAAACATTTCAGCATCTTCAGAATTCCATCTTTTAATTGGAAACACTAAATTCAAATATCAATTTTGGGATAATCAATATAAATGGAATTTTGGTCAGCAGATTGATTTACCTAACACTAATAATTTAAATCACTGCTTCTAGGTAATTGATTATATTGCTCAGCTTTAATGTAGATACCAGTTTTCTGCTGTAGTAGAGCTCAAACCAAGCCTATGTTGCAGTTGTGATTGAATTACTTAAATTTTGACCTTTATAATCATAATATTTCGAGAACAAATCATGCCAAAAACTGGACTGAACAATATTATTCTTTCACCTCTTTGATCTTCAGGTATGTTGAGGTTTGTCTACACGTATTCTTTCCTACTAAACTACTTCATTTTTGAATTGTTATATTTTATAAATTTATTTACATTCTTGTTTCTACTTATATTGTTCTATTCATGTATACATTTATTATATCAAACTAGTTTCGCATTAATATATCATACTGTATAGTTGGGTTAAACTATGTCTTATTTATTTCTAAAAGCATTCTTATTTGATATGTTATTGTTTAACAACACATTATGAAGTACCATGGTAATAAATTTTTATTAATTCAGTTCCATATTGAACTTCTTAATGTATTATAAACATGTGACATAAATATGTAAATTGAAATATTTAAACTTATTTTCAGTATTATGAACTCTCACTGCCACATTTTTAGACAACTCTCCTATTGCCAGGTTTATTTTTCAGATATGCAGTACAAAAATAGACATGTGTTTTAACATTTCATTGCGTATCAAAATTGAAACTGATTAACTTGGCAAATTTGAAAAGAAAATCCATTCTTTATGGTGGTGTAAAATTCTGAACTGTCATGGCAGCATTCTAAAGATAGACATGTATATGTGCCTAAGGTAGTGAGAAAATTAAGAAATGAATGGGAGTTGAACAAAAAAGTACAAATTTTATATTGTTTATCTTGAGCACTTTTGGGCTATATTCTATAAATGTTTTTCAATAACACAAAACAATGTCATAAAAAAGTTTAGTATTTTAGAAGTAGAAAAAATTAAAACTTTACTAACTTATTTAATATAAAGAATGTTCTGTTTATATAATTTAAGCTTCAATTTATTTCAAGTTTGTAGAATATTGGTTGAGAGATTTGTTTGCAAAAGGTTTTGGGTTCAAATTCTAGTGACAACAAATGTTTGTGATTATCTACATTTTTCATAATTCATAAAATATATACCAGCGACAGTGATGGATAGCAACATGAATAAGTAACAGATGGGAGTAAACCTAGTTAGACTTTCATTACAAACTTCTTACTTTCTCTAAAAGACATACACCCTCAAAAGGAATCACCTCTTTTTTTTCCTACAACTACCCCCAGAAGTTACTTCTGGCACTTTTTAGTAACTAGGGTGAGGTGGATAGGGAATCTGGAATTACACTACAGTGTTTGATCCCTTAGTATGCTGTCAAGTGTATAGGTACTATACTATAAAGACTGGCAGTGCTTTGTTGCTATTAATCAAGTTAATAAAATTATAGTGCTTATTTAGAGATATGTTGATTACAAGTTAAAAGATGTAATTTTTTCACTATGCAGATCACTAATTAGGCCTCATCTGAAATACTTTATACAGTTTTGGTCTCTTTGTCTAAGAAAAGATATAGGCTTACTGGTTATATAGGTTCAGTGTGGGGCTAGTAGGGTATACTTCCAGGGATGGAAGAGTAATCTTATGAAGAAAAGTTAATGTCTTATTTGAAGAAGTGTACAAAATTATTTGGGGGATCAATAGGACAAAGGCTTCTGATTTATTTGTGCTATATTCTGAACAAAATAGGATGAGAGGAAACAAATTTAATATTTGAAAAAGATGACTGGACTCTAGTAGAGACGGTTTTATGTTTCTAGCAGTGTGAATGACTTATGGAGGGAGTTTCCATTGGCAGTAGTGGAGGCTGGAACTTTATGTGAGTTTAAGATGGGAGTTGATTATTTCCTTAAAAATAAAGGGTTGGTTTAAATTTTTAGTTTTTCTAGGGTGGGTGTAAAAGGATGGTCTTTAAGGGAAAATGGTCCTTTGTTATCTATGTGTTATACATAAAATATTAATGTAGGCTTACCATGAAAGGATAGTAAAAAGACTTAAGATAATCTTCAATGTGACAGAAAGATATTTGGCTTAAGGTTAATAGATAGATACCTGAATAAAATATCTGAAAACAAGTCAAATATTTAGCCCATTCTTCAAAGCTCAGTTTCTTTAATATTCATTCTAGTAGCTCATCACTGTTGTTGTTTTCTGTTACAGTGTATTCATATGTTTTTTGCAGCAGGGTAGCTAAAGCTACATGTTATTCTAAATTATGTGTAATTAGAATCTTTTAAAATGTTTTAATAGTGTTTTTGCTCTTAAGTTTCAAATTTCTGTGATTAGATCATGTGACTCCTGCATACACATATATTAGCTATTTTGAACAAAGCTAAATACTAAGTGGAAGGTTTTGAGGATTTATGAATAAACAACTCTAAATCCTTATCTTTCAAATATGATATCTTACCTCCTCTCACAAAAAGCTTTCTTGACTTGTAATGCTATCTATCGGCACAGATGTTTGCTCGACACTGTCCTTGCTACTCCCACTTATTACTGCATATTAACATGCAAATAATCATGCAGCAACCCTCCACCAATAGGAGTGTGACACTACCCCTATTGTAACTAGTACCCTCTCTAATCATGCACACATTAATCACTTCTCGATTGGCAGTCATACTGATTAGATGTGTTTTTTGCTCGCGGTTTAATTAACTTCTCCACAGATTTTTACTTTTCTGAATTTATACTTCAGTTCATTTGTTATTTTACATTCTCTTTCTTGGAGAGTCACAATTTATTTTATTTTATCTTCTTTCCTCTTTCAATTTCGGGAGTTATGTACTTACAGTTTTGGGTGGTCATGAGTAGGACTGCTTTTATTGTGGCAGCAGAATTACCAACCACATCCAAGAGGTTGAATCCATAATTTTCAACCCATGCAGTGACAGCTGTGGTCCATCTGGAGTTGACCAATTTCATACAACAATCAGAACACGCTGATGATTGTCCTAACAAAGTTTTCAGTGATCTTTTTGTTTTGGATTTTGACAGTCTCTCCCCACCCCCTCCTGAATATGCCCCTTAGTCACATGTCATCTTGTGGGATATGCCCAAACTTTTTCTCCTTTGGTGGATTTGTTCTTCAGGTATGTCATGTTCTGTACTTACCTCCCATTTTCTATGTCCCACCACCTCCTTTTCACGGTCTGGGCTCTCAGAGGGTCAAGGGTGTTAGTCATGTACTGCTCCCTTCTGTGATTCCCGAGTGAATTTGTTTCTTCTGTGAATTCCTCACCTCTCCCATGACCTTTTCCCATCACTCTTCTGGGTTGAATTCACTAGTTCATTTGCCTGGTGTTTTCTTCTCTTTCTAGTTACACAGAACTGTTTTGCTATACAAAACAATATGTACACTAAACTTATTTCAGAAATTAAGTAGCAAATATTGTAAAATTCAAGATTCTTATTGCTTCTAAGGAAGCCACTAAAAAGTAGATGCAAAAAAATTCTAGTTGCTAAATCAAGCACAAAAGTAAGTATTTGTTATAAGTTCCATCTCTTTGATACAAGTTAGTAAGTATTATAATTTTAGACTACCATGCAGTGCAAAAACCATTTAAAAGTTAAAGGTGAAATTGTAGCTGACACATCTTTATAAAAATGAAGCTGTTATTTTGGGAGGCAGAAAGTAAAATTAGAGATTGAAATTGTAACGAAACTATTTTCTGTTGGACAATTGAGGGCTTACCATAATAATTATATGGTTTAAAACACAAGTTACAGTATGATATTTGACCAATGTATTTTTTTTTATAGACTTGTCAGCTACAATATCTGTAAAGTCATTAAAATATTCAAAATCCTAATATTGTACATAATTTATAAACAATATTTAATATTTTTAATAAGTAATTAAATATATTAAGTATTGTAATTTTATCTTTTGTTTGGTATGTAGACTGTTTGAAATAAGTAACAGAATAACATACTGATGTTGATCTAGAAAAAATAATTTTAAGATTGGCTGTTAAATGACTTCCTTTTCTGCTTTTGGATTAAAAAAAAAAATTGAGCATGCTGAGCTTGAAAAGTTAATGTCACCACTTCCTTGTGAAAATCTGAAAATCAAATGTGTGAGTGTATCAGGAAGTCAAAAATAAAAATTGCTTATTATTAAGTCACTAGTCTCATTGGACTAGTGTGGCACATCAGCAACTAGTCTGAATGCATTTCTTACTCTGATGGTATGATGGAAAATTATTGGAGAAACATTTTATTTTAAGTAGTACACATTCTTCATTTGAAGCATATTTTGTTTCTACAAGCTTACTTTCACTCTGCCTGTATAAAGTAGCATAATTGTATTGGTCATTTTCATATTAATTGTTTCAGAATTTTCAATAAGCAAATTATAAAATATATTAACTACAATTGAACAACATATGATAACTTCTTACAGTATTATGTTGTGGGCTTCTAAAGTGTAGTTTATTTGGTAATGAACACTAGTAGCTTTATACATCTTTGCCTACTAAACATGGCCATTAGATGCTGATACATGTATTTCTGATATATCAATCAGTACATTTCTCCTTACCTTAGTGTAATATTTCTCCTATAACAGAATAGGTAATTCTTTATTGCTGAGTTATTGAGTTAACTGTTCTCAGTAGAAAGAAGCTTATGTGAATAACTTAGAATATGTTGATAAGGTTTCTAATAAGAAATTGTTTTATTATAACACATATTATCCGAAATGCTTTTCACCTCTCCACAGAATAGATAGCTAATACCTCGCATTACTGTTGAAACATTTATGCACATTCACCAAACATTTGAGCAAAACGCTCACTCCTACATATAATAATGTGTACAGAGCAAATCTATTTTGAAATCAGCATTAAACTATAGCCCTTCAATAACAGGAGGATGAAACATCCTTCATGCATAATACTGCTTTTGAGCACTTTGTGTCTACCAAAAGCTCATTCATTTCCTTGGCACTGCAGTATTGAGTTTGTTCTTTTCTTATTAATAATTACAGAATTTTTGTACATGTTATTTTCACATTTTTGTTAACATTTGAAATGTTGTACTTCAATTTACTTGATTTCAAGCATGAAAGATACAGAATTTGGACTTGAGAGCTTCTGAGATGAATTATTACCTTTTCTTATATTTCACTAATTTCTTCTCTTAATCAAACTATGAAGCTTTGGGACATCATTAACCCAGTGTATGGGTTTTGGGAGAAGCCAATAATTAATCTCAATTTAATCAATATGAAAATTACCAAGGTCAAGATACCATAGATATATCAGCCTTACTGACAAAATAACAAGTAATAGATTGAAATCTTAATGATATTAATAGTTTTCATCAATTCAGTTTTGTGATTCTTATTTGGTTTTTCATATCCATGTGTTTGAAATTACCCAAGGTTCAAATTTTCCTTTATAACACTGTCATATTTTCTTTCAATGAAAACTGGAGTTACACTGTTGGTGAACATTATTTCCACCATTCTGTATCTCATGGTTGGTTCTGGTGTACATTTATTTTGGACCCAGGTCTCACAGCTTCCTGCTTCTGTAACTTCTGCTGAGCCTTCCTTGTCTTTTAGACAACTTTTACTAACTCTTCCCACAACCTGTCTTTTCTTTTTATTCTTCTATCCTTGATGAGAATCAGGTAACACCCACCTTTATCATTTGCTGTCTTGATAACTTAAGTATGTGTATAAATTCTTGGGTAAGCTTCTCTCTTGCACCTCAACACGTACAACTTGTTTCCAATCTTATTTCCTCACCTGATATTTTCTGTCTCCACTTCTTGTTGACTTTCAGTTGCCATGTCCTTCTTGAACTTTAGACTCCTCTGTGGCCTATGGTTGGAATCTGGTGCTCTTATCCATTGAATCTCTTCTTCCAGCTTGGGGATTTTTTTCTCCATGTGTATTGACTCTTCTTTTCCTCAATATGCTTGTCTTCATCTTTTGCTTACTCAACTTCTTAGCTTGTCGTCCTTATTACTCTTTTTTTCTAAAGCTGTGCATCTCCGCCCTGATAGCTTTACTGGGGGAGGACACACTAACCTGTGTTTTCTTCCTTTCAGCTATTGCCCAATGTACTTGTTTTTCTGTTTCAGGGTTTTACTTTATTGGGATGCCTTTATTTCTGGATTAGACTCAGTTTTATCTTGGAATTCCATTTGGCACTTTTCCTTCATGCAGTAGTGTTTTTGTTTTTTTATCTATTTTGACAATTCAACTGTTGTTTCTAATATCATTTGACAGGGAGACACTTTCTCCTGTGGACTTATTCCCACTATGGGAGCCCTCTTATTGATGCATTTGTTACTATCTTCAATACCAAGCTTCCACATTTTTTTTTCTCCAGTTTCAGACTCTGTGGCTGTGGTGGTATTCTCTTTGAGTCTGGATTGGTCCACCCTCTTTCTGTATATTTGTTCTTTAAATTCTTCCCAAGGTGCTGTCTTTAATTCACAGCACTCTTTGCTGCCAGGATTATCTAATTGCACCTTTTTGGCCAACTTAGTCATGGTTTCTGCTTTTTTTCTTCTTGGTTATCCTGAAGCCTCTATCTTTTTCTTGGAGGTCTCTTTTTTTACATCATCCTCAGACATTCATCATTCACCACATGTGTGGTTTTTGTCCTGCATCTTGCAAGATGTGAAGGTTTTTCTTCCTCACTCTTATTTGTCATTTATCACTGCAAGTGGAAGATTTATTGATGTGGTCCATTTTCCACTCATTGTCATCAGATTTTTAAAAGCTTCCTTATACCACTTTTTGCCTTGACTTTTGGAGATGATCTATCCATTTCTATAATCACTTCTTGGGATATTCTTTTGATTTTCTCCAGTTCTTATGATCATGTTCCCAGCCTTTCTATTCAGTAATGCTCCTTATCCAGTTCCTCTTCCAGGCTACAATATCTGTTTAGTTTTCAGAGATCTTACATGCCCCCATTAAGCTTTGACCACCTGTTCTTCATACCTTCTTTCTCTTAGGATGTATTTTCTTCTTTTTGCTTGTGGGAGATGTTGCTCTGATATTTTTTGTTTTGGATAACTCCTGGAATCGTTACCATAAGGATAGGTTGATTTTATTACAAGATTGCATTTTTCTTTTCAAGACTATGATCAAAGGTTTTTACAATTTAACACTCATTTCCTTCTGTACACAATAGCTCAGACCCATGATGAGTAAACTGGAATGGACAGCAACTGCCTGTTTTAAAAAACACAAATGTAGAGGATGACGTTTCAAAAGTCTTTTGAAATGCCATCCTCTGCACGTGTCTTTTGCAACAGGCAATTGCCATCCATTCTAGTTTACTTATTGTGAATACTCTACCTAAACAATCTATCAAAGTTCAGACCCCTATCCTTTCCTTTTTCTTGTTTATACACAAAAACAAAAGAAAAAAGGCACAAGATGGTTCCCTGCTGACATATCTGGACATATCCTGCTGTCCTTATTGTAAGTAACCCGTTGCAGTATCTCAGTGTGGGACTTTATGCAGATCATAGATAACATAGCCCTGCAACAATTTTATTGTCTTGAAATTCTTGCATGTTCTACAGTAATTCTTGTACGCTCAATCCAAAAATATCCATTTTTCTCCATCATGCACAGATTTTTCATAAAACATCATATGTACTTTTACACAAGTGAATAATTTTCATTGAAATCAGGTTCTCATTTTGTTATGCTTAAAATGTAAACAAACATTGACTATAGACTTCTCAAGACCAATCGCAATGTGAGAGTCATCGATTGTTTTAGTACCCATGAGAAACTTTGACATTATTTTTTCTTTTCAATATTATTTATTTGTCGTTATGGCAACAAGAGGCTGTGTAAATGACTGAAAAATATTTTGTTATATCTGCGGTAAATTTGTTGTAAAGAAACAAAGGCGAAACATTACAGAATCCATCAGAAAAGCATATTGTGCCACAAATTTATTTTGAAGGTAATATAGACATTTGTTACTTGGGGAATGAATCTCTAAAGTCACCAACATGTTTGTGTCTATAATGTGTGATAATCCTTCACTTATCTTGATTTAAGTCAATAATAATTTGATCTTGCCTACGGTACTCACTAAACTTGTCTAAAATTATCTGACATTATGATGATTTGTATTTGGTGAACATAATGACAAAAAACCTACATGTTTACAAATATTGTAACTCAACAAAACTATAGTGTGTGTGTGTGTGTGTGTG
>NW_013665896.1:283077-292250 GCF_000517525.1 Limulus polyphemus
TTCATAATTAGTGTTTGACCCATAGAGTTACACCTTTTATGCCTTCTCCTCTTTTATCAGTAGTTCAAAATTAGTGAAAGTGGAAAATAGCCTTAGGCAGTAGTTTTGCAATAACAAAGACAGGGCAAGCAAGTTTATTGGCATTGGGAATCGAACCTAAGACCCTCAAATCACGAGACTCCCCCCCCCCCCCAACTGTGTAGCTTTATTCTAAACAAATATAATGGCAATATTTCAGTTATTTGTTTCAAAAACAGTAATAATCAGAAATATTAATTTTGATTAATTGATTATTTCCATGACAATAATAAATTTAGTCAATATAATAATTGCTCATGGGTAATCAGTTAAACTGCTCAGCTCTATTCAACAACATTAATTATCAGTTAAGATTAAGCTCTTAAATAAAATGTTTAGAGTTATTTTTAAAATTATTAAAAAGTGAAAAATTTTCCAGAAAAGAAAGAATTTGATTCACAACTGCAGTTACAGTGTGTGTGTATATATATAATTTATTTTAGCTCTATTTTGGTATTATGTTGTAAAAGAAGTAACTTTCCAGAAATATCTTCTAAGTAGCACAATATTATACACAATGTCTGTTTGTATGTTCATTTAAGTTATACAACTAATTTAAACATACAAGAAGAATACAGAAAGACTTTTGTACATATTCTCTTTTCTTTTGAGCTCTTGGTGATAATAAATATAATTTTATTCTAGCCAATGAATATTCCCTTGAAAGATCATACCAGGAATTAAATTTATTTACAAGTTTTTATGATATTTATAAAGATGTTGGGAGAATACGAACAACTTTAATTGATTAGTTTATAAAATGATAATCTTAAATTCTTTCAGCTAAATGAAAAAAAATTCTGTGAATTTAGTGTATGTTTCTTTGAAGTTTATGATATAAGTATTTAAAACAGTGCTATAACTATTCTGAAGGATTTTTAGCACTACTATACATTTATTTTAGATACATATTTTCTGTGACTGAGACTGATTTTCTTGTATGGGTGTGGTTTAACTTTTAGGTCTACAGATGATTGGAGATGGGTCAAAGAGCAACCCCTTGGACTCTCTCATGGAAAAGTTACGGGTAAAGGCTAACCATTATAAACAGTGGGCTGATATGAGTAAAGCTCTTCGTATGGCTGTAATGGTAAGCATATTCTTAATAATACTATTATATGAATAGCCACTTACTACATAAAATCGTGTGAAGTTTAAATCTTTCTGGACTGGAGGGGTGTACTGTTCTCTCCTGATTTTTTTTTTCTTTCTCACAATAGAAACACTTAAGCAACTTGTATGAAACAAGACTTGGAAAATTAAGTTCTCAAGACATGATGGTTTTATAGTGAATGTACTTCTTTGCTCTCATATGGGCAGAAAAAAAAGTGCTTTGGAGCTGCACTGAAAAAATGTTGATACGTTTTTTCCTTTTTCTTTGTAAGTTACTCTAAACAAGTGTTACAGAATGACAAAATGTCAATTATAAAGTATTTTTGAAGTAAAAGGTATTGAAATAGAGTTAGAATTCTTATTTTTATTTCAAATTTGATATGCGGGTGTGTATGTTTATACTCAACACCTTAAATGTGGCCTAAATTAGAGTTGTGATTAGTAGTATTTGGTTAAAAAAAAAAGGTTGTCAGTGGGTACTTCAAGCTAGTTGCCATTTCTCTAGTTTATTCCCATCTAACGTCAATAATAACAACAACAAAATAAAATGATGGCAGTTACTGCTAATTAGATGCCTTCTCTCTAGTTAGTAGTTCCACAACAACAACAAACAAACAAAAAATGTTGGCTGGCAGTGGGATCTGTATAGGGTTAATTAGGATGTTATTATTAACTGTAAATGTGACATTCAGACAGGACTCCGTGGTAATCATTTTTATACTTCTAATGTTATTTGGTGAAGAAAAGATTCTTATAAAGTTTATTTCTATAGCAGTAATGATAGTAATTTTACTAGCAAAAAGGTGATGTTTTTTATTTTTTATTTTCCTAAAGTTAATTTTACGAACAAAAGGTTGATGTAGTATTTTTGTTGCATTTATCATTTAGTGGCAGTTTATGCCGCTTTTCAAAGTAAATAATGATAAGGGAAAATAGACAAATTTGGTTGTGCAATTGATATATCACTGTAATTTTTTTTTACATGTATAATGACACTTAGCAGTCTTTTACATGTCCAAATTCTGATGGCTATAGCTATGATATTTAAAACCTTTTTGTAGTGAAATTAATCTGTAATACCTTAAAGACTTCATCTCTTTAATATTATTTTAGATTTAGGTTTTTGCTACTTTCAATATATCATTACACTTAATTTTTATTCCAAATTCTAGAATCATTCTTTTAAATTTCTCTGAAATGTAATTTTTATTTTTGTATTTTCAGAAGTATATGACATTAATTAATCTAACCATTGACTATTACCCATTCTTTTCCAGCTATATGTCAGTTTTGTTACTTTTATTTAGCTCCTTTACTTCTAGGAGAAATGATCATGCAGAATTGGTGACTTTGTATCAGACAACTTGTACTATATTTTAATTCATTCTGTTTACTTTGTGAATGAATTGCTGAACCAAGTTCATGTGTTTCTGTCCACTTTATTTAAACTTTGTGTGAAATAAAGGTACATTGAAGAGTGAGAAATACTCCTAACACAGCGGATAAAACCATGGAACTCCTATTGTAATAATTACTGAAACTTTCTATTTGTATTTAAAACATGTGTCACTGCCTAGAAAGAATTAACTTATTTGTTTTGTTAGATAAAATTGGATCAGATTACATTTGAGCTATGTTGTTTTCTTTATGAAGTTAATTAATATTAAATTCTGATTACAAACAGAAGAACTGTATAAACAGCAAGGTAGTCTTCTTGATCCCAGAGCAGGTCACATAAAGATTACTCAACAGAAGAAGACTACAGAATTAATCAATATTAAGTTCTAATTATATACAGAAGAACTGTATAAACAGCAAGGTAGTCTTCTTGATCCCAGAGCAGGCCACATAAAGATTACTCAACAGAAGAAAATTACAGAATTAATCAATATTAAGTTCTAATTATATACAGAAGAACTGTATAAATAGCAAGGTAGTCTTCTTGATCCCAGAGCAGGCCACATAAAGATTACTCAACAGAAGAAGACTACAGAATTAATCAATATCAAGTTCTGAGTATATACAGAAGAACTGTATAAACAGCAAGGTAGTCTTCTTGATCCCAGAGCAGGCCACATAAAGATTACCCAACAGAAGAAGACTACAGAATTAATCAATATTAAGTTCTAATTATATACAGAAGAACTGTATAAATAGCATGGTGGTAGTCTTGATCCTCAAGCAGGTTGTGTAACCATGATTCATTAGAAGATTACAATAGTGAAGGATATTAACTTCTGATCATACTTCTTGCTTGACACATTAAATATTTTGAAGAATAGTTGAAAAAGAGCCCATAATATAACTATTTTTTACACTTTTATAAACAAATAGTGGGAACATACCTTTTTTTTTTCTCAGAGCGATTCCATACAAACATAATCGTACTTGTTTTTTATAGTTAGCATAACCTCTTGTAATGGGACACTTAGAGAACTGGAATCATTTTGGTGATTCTGCTTCAAAGGAGTAATGAGTAAAATGGCTGTAACAGTTTGTTTAACCCAATAAGCTTGTGTTTCTTTATAGCTGTTTTTAGCAAGATGTGTAAGGATTTACAACATTTTTATTACTTAAATGAATTTGTGGTGGTTTTTGTTTATTTTAGCAAAAAGGATTTTTCTTACAGTGCAAAAAGCCAAAGTAAGCAAAGCATTGAAACTCATGAGGTCTAATATTTACAATTACAAATTATGATATACTGCATATTTTATTACACACTTTTCTTAGCTAGTCCATTGTTAAAATCATGTGTGTTTTAAATAGTAGTTCAGTTCCATTTTTTGTTGCCACAATTTGCTGCTCAATGACTGTTATTAATTGCCAGCTTTTCTGAATTTTCTAACACAACTGTGAGTTTTTGTTTTGTACATAAACAGTATGTTAGTTGCTGTTGGTAAAGTTTTGTGTCTTTATGAAAGTTTAGTTTGTTTATTGATGCATATACAGCATTATCATTAACTAGTTTCTCTAAATTAGTTAGTTGATTTTAGGAAAAGTTATTGTTTTTTGTTAGATAACAAGATCCTTCTCTCTCACTGGTAGTTTTGAACCTGTTTATTATTTTGTAATTCTAATATAGGTATCAAGACCTTTCCCTATCTTTGAGATTTATTTTTTCAGTTGGTGTGTAGTATAGTAGGCCCTAATGTTAGAAAAATGAATGAGAGCTGTAAAAAGCCCACTCTAAACAGTATTTTGGTGCTGTTAGTTGGCTAATTGACTGAACTGCAATGTTTTTCAGTTAAAAATGAATCTGTGGTCATGTTTCTAGAGCAAAGTAAGACTAAGAAGAAAATATAAGGTTTGATACATTAATTTGAAGAATAAACAAAATAACAATGAATAAAAGTTGTATATCCAGTAAAGTTGGAAAAAATTGTAATGAAATAATCTCCTTAAAGTCTGGCACAAAAAATCTTGACTAAAAACAAATGATAACTGTTTAAGAGTAAAATGGTAGGAAATAAATAAATAGTTTCACTATTTGCTCAAAAAATTAAAAGTCACAAACTTGCATAAACACACATCTCATAAAAATATTGAGCTAATTTGAAGTAAATCTACTTTGCATAATCATTTGTGTGAAACCAAGATCCTTTGTTCCGTTTGTGTTCAACTGTTAGCTAGTGGAGCATATTCAATCATTAGCCTCACACATATTGTGCAGGAGAATCACATCCATCAGCTATGTCAATATCAAATGATTCCATTGCAACCAGTTCTTGAGAAAGAATTTAACCTGCTTATCTTGATCTACTAAACATGTTAGAATCATAATCATCCTCATCATGATCTCCATAATCACTTAAATCTTCATCACCAACAGAATCAATTTCAGTTTCATTGTACATGTCTGACTGCCATTTTTGGTTGCACATTCTTTAGACATGTTAGAAGGGTTTGTATCAAATTTCATTTTCCTAGTTTTTTTATTATAGATGTCTCCAAATCTGTTTTTAATATACATTCCTTTTCTTCATGTGCCCATACAAAATCATTTGTTTTAATCAATAGAAGGTTGCATGTTTTAAACTAAGTTTTTTTGTCAGTGAGCATGTGGGTTAGGTGGCTAAACCCTTCCTCAACAACACTATTACTGGTCTCTATGTAGACCAATATTTCCACAAGAATACAAACATTTTGTTCCTTCCTTCTGTATAGATGCACAAGCTCCCTGGCATCCTTAGTTTTAATTCCATTCATTTAGTACTTAAACATTCTCTTGAATTCCTTCCTTTCTGAACTTATCTTAGTTTTGTCAAATTTGTTTATTTTTAGTGTCTCATAAAAATGCTCTGCAAGTAAATTTAAACACTCAATTTTTCTGATGGTGTTACCAAGTTTGCTGGATCTATCCAAAACAGACTTTGATAAAGTTCCCTCTCAAATGAGGAGAATCTTGATTGAAGACAAGCCTGTACACTTGGAATGACTATAATTCACAGTTTTCTCAGCACAGTCCACTGTAAAGCATTCCCCATTTTTTATTTTTCTGTTGTCCTGTTTTAAAGTAAGTGCTCTTAAGTTGCCAGGAACCTGATTTCATTTTCAATTCAAGTTTGAACTTTATCCAAAGATTTTCATAATGTGTACCCGAAATTTCTTTGCTGAGTTCCTGTAAGGCTTCCTTTGCTTTTCTACCATAGGCAGTATCTGATAGCATAAAATATTTCATTTTTCAAACTGGGCAAACAGAACAACCATCCAGTACATCTTTGTACAAATAACATTTTGACAGTAAAATCGTTCGACTGTTTTTAAGAGTCCATGAAATTTAGCTGAAACCACTCTCCTTGCAACTGACAAGGTAATTCTCTATTGCTCGAACTTTAGAATCAAAATCAATATTCTTGTGTACTGGCTGAAAAAATGACGCTAGTTGATGATACAGGCTGTATGCTATTGTAATGACAAGCAATGCAGGGATATCATTATAATTTGAGTAATGAGTTCAGAAATGTGTTATGGACATACCTAAAGCAATTTTGTGTGTTTTGTAATTTAAAAGGTGAGTGACAGTGTATCTGTTATGAATTCAATGCCATATATATATATTTGTCCGCCTCTTGCTGACCACACCCTTTCACTTCTTTTCAGATATTTTCCCTGTATTTAGCACAAAGCTTGCACCAAATTTTTGTAACAGTGTATCTTCCTAAGGTGTTCCTTTGAAGAATAAATTCCAGTTTGTCCACTGAGATTCTATTTTTTGAATGTTGACAACAAAGTAGTTTCACTGGCTAAACTGAGACTGTTTGAATTTGGAAGTGGAACCAGAACTGAACTAGGATGATCATTGATCAGTATGACAGCCCTTGTGGCCTTCTGTCATGCAAAAATCAAAATAGTTCATCAAATGCAATTTAGGTAGTGACCAAATTTGTTAATTAACGCTCTTCTTGCTGTTCTGAATTTGCTAATAATTAATAATCAATTTTGTAATTTTAACTTGAATATACTGACATAATTTCTCAGTTACAAATACTGGATGTCTATATAAAACAACACTGTAGTTCAAAAATATCATATTATTGTGTGTATAACATCACTAGACCAATTAAAATTAAAGTACAGAAGTTGTAGCAACCAATAGGGTCACATGAAGTTATCTCTGAGATTGTTCAGTGTAAACAAGCAAGAGCTGATTTTGTGAATGGCAAGCATCATGACAGACTTGACAAGGGCTCTGATAAGCCCTCACAAAACCCATATTCGATATGCTTATTAGTGTTGGTGTGATGATGCTCATTAGACTTGAAGGCCTCTTATAGAGTATTAATTTTGATTTCATTAATACTTTTTTATTCATTATTTTGTTGGTATTTGTGTGCATATTTATATCAACCGCACAGCAGAAGTTTTCATAATAAGTTAAATTACCTGCATATAGTTTTATGCCAGTTTCTCACCCTTTGAACATCTGAAAAAAAAACTAGATGAACCAAATTATTTTTCTGCCAAGCAATTCTCTTTTTCTTATACAATATATACTTGGTAAATAATTAGGAGTTATTTGTTATTAGGTTGCAACTTAAATCTTAAACAAAGTACTAGTTTGACTATATAAAGTGTTACATGTGCAACAAATTATATCTAAATAGTATAAAAGCTTGTCAAAAATGATGGGAAAACACTGTTGAATGATTAACAAAAACTATAGAATTTAACTAAAATTAATTTGTCTGTACTTCCAAAATGCACTTATTCTTCAGTTTCTAAGTAATTCTTTAATCACCACATTTTTAGTAAAAACTACACTGAAAAAATTAAATTGTTCTCATGAATAAAAGTATGTATGCACTCTGGAAGAGACTTAATAGCATTCTTGAGCCTTTTCACTGTATTTTAGGTCAAGAAGCAGAAAACATAGTGTGGACATTTGGAAACAAATTTTCAACTTTTTTGACTGTACAAAAGATAAAAGATATTTGGTAGTAATAAACATTCATTTTTTCTTTGTTTTAAGGCTAAGTAGGTAATATATGTGTTAAAATACCAAAATAATATTTATTAATTAGCATTTATTCACCACTTAAAACTTTTTAAAAACACTTACTATAATTTTAGTAACAGTAGGCCTATTTGTAGTCTAATTTAAGTAGTCTAGTTGTAGTCTAATACATAAATGTAACTTAAGGCTTAGCTGAAACACTACTTGGACATTTTATTTCACTTTTGGCTACAACTCAATGTAATTAAACTTCTGAAATAAACTATTTTACTGTTTTATATCACCAAAGTTATCAAAAAATAAATCATCATGAATATTGAGCATTCAACATAAACACCATAGTTGGCCTAAGAACAATCAGGTGATAGTTTTGTTGCTAAGTGATGATGTATATTATTGAACATTACCAAAAAAGGAGCCTGAAAGCATTCTTGACAGATTCTTGACAAAAGCCTTTTATAGTTAGTGATGACAACAGGTATTTTTAAAATGAGGTTGTTTATCATATTTTTTATTGTAATTCTTTGTAGTTTATGCTGCATTTGTTTTTCTTATTTCTACCATAGTGTATGTTTTTTTGTTCTTTTGACTCCCCTTCATATAAGTGATTCATCTTTTGCAACTTAGAACAAATTTGAAATCCTTAATTTCTAGTTCTAATATGCTTTTGCTTGCACATGTTTCTCTTAACAACCATTTTCAGACCACTCTTTAATTGTTGATACCCTGTTTGAAGTACAGTAAGTTAAGTGTTTGTTCAGTAAAAATTGTAGCAGTGTTATGTAATGATACATTCACATTTTATGTATTTCAATAGTATTACATCAATTTATACCTTTCAGTTAAGTTTTACTATAGATGATCAAAGCCCTTATGAATTAAAGTGTGTGAATAGAATAAAGACTTAGATTTTACTTATTTTGTAAACATATTTGAATAGTATGTTTTATGCTGTAAATATCGGTGCTTATGCAACACCAAAATAATTGTGCCCAAGTAAAACTTTTTATTAAAGAATGTGAAGGTTCTGCTTGGTATTATTGAGAGAAGTCTGCATATTGATTAAAACTATCTTCTGATATGATTATTTTTTCTTTGTTTATTGATCAGGACAAGAGACACGTGATGGATAATGTTGAGCGGAACCAGTTACAGAAGTGTTTAGATACCATTCAGAAGTCAATTAAAGGTAGTGTATTGTTCATTAACACTCACTGAATCTTTTTGATGATTTATATGTTTTGTTTTATTTAAAGTAAGAATGTTGATTTTCACATGTATGTTATATATATTTGTCAAATTGATAAGAACTTGCAAATAATTTTGAAAATTTGTGCTTTGTATAAATGACATAAGTTAGCTAAGTAGATAGAATTGTCAGCTTTTATTTGATTTCAGACCAGCTGATAAGTAATAATAAGTACCGTATTTTTTGGAATATAAGACGCGCTCTTATTTTGAAGACAAAGTTTTGGGAAAAACTTTACTATACTAACTTTACTAACTCTATTACTATAATTAATTTTTT
>NW_013665896.1:293039-305035 GCF_000517525.1 Limulus polyphemus
AAAATATATCATGATTTTACTTATAGTGGTTAATCCTCGCATGTATTTCTGTATGTATATTGTAAAATATATCATGATTTTACTTATAGTGGTTAATCCTCGCATGTATTTCTGTATGTATATTGTAAAATATATCATGATTTTACTTATAGTGGTTAACCTTCGCATGTATTTCTGTATGTATATTGTAAAATATATAATGATTTTACTTGTTATAGTGGTTAACCTTCGCATGTATTTCACTATATTTTAGTAACATCACTACAGTCCATGGTTGAGCGACTAGAAAGTATAACCAGGCAGCAGGGGTGAGTATGTGTAATAGTATATCAATATTAACCAGCTGGCTATTTTTGATTTTCTAATATCTGGTTACTTTTATTAAAACTTGATCGTTTGCATGAGAGAATACTCTTATAAGAAATAATGTAGTATATGAATATATATTACAGAATGACAGTAATGAAATCTTTCATATGAGTTAAACAGTTAGACAGAGAAGGTAATCCTATCATTACTGTTAATGTGATGTGTGGATTAGATAATTTAATACTTTGTTGTGTAAGAATTACTCATGGACAAGAAAAATCTTCAGACTGCAACAAATGTTTACATACTTTCTAGGTTATTTTTAGTGGAATATTCATATAAGGTTCTTTATATTTCTTCTTTCATAAATCATTGTTCATTTGATTTGTCTGAAACAAATCATCTCTGTATTAAAATCCTTTCTTTTCTATCTGATTGATAACTAAAACTATTATTAAACATTGCTGAGTACAAGAAAAGTACTTGTTTAAGATTTTGATCTGATTTTATTTTCTAGTTACTGAAAACAAGCTATTAGTGACAAAATTCTGTAACACTGAAAAATACTAAAAATATCCATGTATCATATACAACTGTATATGTGTGTGTGTGTGTGTGTGTGTGTGTGTGTGTTTGTACTTAGTTTTGCAGATTCATTCTAGTAAAAAAAGAATTATTATTGGTTGCCAGAATTAATTATCTCTTCACCTCACAAAGCAAAGAAATCAGCAAATGGTGAGTGAGAGATAAGTAGGAGGCATGCTAGCAGAATGGTTATGAATAATGTTTTTGCCTTTAGTCAGGAGAAAACCTAGCATTGTAGTCAATTTTGTGTAGGTGGTCAATCACATGTTGTTTCAAGGGATTGGATATTTAATATACCATGTTTTTATTTAGAATCAAGATGGAAGTTGCTTTTTCTTAACATTTCTACATAATTTTTGGGCCTGTTTTAAGACTGTTGGCCTCTACACTAAAGCTGCAGTCGATTAAACTTAAGATAGATGTAAACAAGTTTTTTCAAATAATTGCATTTAAAATGTAATAATAGGTGCTGTAATGGCTATAGCATAACTTGTACTGTCTTTGGTCTCATTTTCTTTTGATTTTAATAGTAGTCTGTTAGATTATGGTAAAGGAAAATTCAGAACACTTGCATTTATTAATGGTAGTTTGGGTCTGAAATTTGTTAGTCATTTGTTAAGAGTTTGGATTTTTTAAATATCTGAAATTAAAAAAGATAATGTATATTAACTAGGGATGCATGGGTACCCAGTCAGATATTTGGCTCCGGCCAGGTATTGGACTACTCATTAATACTCGGCTCCGGGCCAAGTGTAAAAGTTATTCATCTAAGTCCTAATGATTGTGGCAACTAATGTCGTACTGAAAGTTACAGTCAATAATTGGTTTACTTAAAAAAACAATGTGTTCCGAGCAAAGAAAGACTGTCTGCTCGCTGAAAGTCGGGGATTCAGAGAACAATAGGAGTTAATAACAGGCATGGCTTGAGAAGTAGATTTCTGGGAAATAAAAGTTGAAAATAAAACTTGAATGTTCTGTTGATGACTGTTTGGTTAAATGTAATAAACATCACTTTTGTTTTTGTTTGTAATTTTTATGTATATATATATTTGGGAAGGGGGGGGAGAGAAATCGATCTTGGTTGACACTCGGCCCCGCCCGAAGCTTAGTGACTGGGTACCTGGATCTGGCATTTGGCCAAATTTTAATACCTGTACATCCCTAATATTAATATTAACAAATACCTTAAAATTTTAATTTTGTTGGTTATCAGTACTATATAAGGTTTAAAGCAGGAGTTTTCAAGTGCTTAAGCCTGGTGGGCCATTTACATTTCTAAACTGAAGCCAGTGTTTCAAAAACTTCACTGCCTTACTGGAGGATGTGAAACACAGTTCAAGGGCAAGTCTTTTGCACTGGAAGCCAGGAGACTGGTATAATTAAAACATAGTAACTCATAAACAGTTGGGGCCTTTCTAAATATTTGAACCATTAACAATTTTTACTTCTGCCACTGAATGTGGATGGAGGTTATATTTTTACACCTGTTTGTGTTTGTCAGCAAGATTTCTTAAATGACTGAATGGATTTGGACAAAAGTTGGTATATATTTGGACTATGAATGACTGAACTTAAAAGTGATTAGTTTTTGGAGATTCAAGGTCATGAAAATCCAAAAAATCCCTATCTGATTTTTCATACTATTTTTACTCTATAAAAATGATTGGGTTTTGATGAAACTTGGTGGACTTGTGTAGAATATTATTCTTCATTGTCCTGCCAGAAGTGGTCCATGTCCCTTGGTAATGATGGACATAGATATAACTTTTTGTAATTTTTGAGAGCTGAATATGATCATTACTGTGTGGTGGAGGTATGTGCTCTACTGAGTGTCCCTCTAGAACTGTATTTTGTAAGGTGCAGATGTTTTTGTGGATTTGTATGATACTTTCCACAGGCAACAAACAAGTATGGCTACTGGCCAAATTTGACCCACAGCCCACAGTCTTAGCATCCTTGGTTTAAAGTTTAGTAGGTTCAAAATATCTTAAACCAAAAAAAGGTGTTCCATGCAATATGTATTTTTCTATATCCATAAAACGTGCATTATTTCACATTTAAATTTTTTTTTATGTTCTTCAATGGCATGTTTGTATAGTTTGAAATAGTTAAAAATTAATAGGGGAACAATATTAAAAAAATTTGGAAGTTCAAGCTTATATATATATATATATAATTTTTTATGGGTTGTTTTTTTATTTTGATGGAAATTTATGAGAAAAAAACAAAGTTTACAGAAAGACATTGAAGTTTACCTGTAAAATATGAATCATTTGAGTATTTTCTGTTTTACAAAAAAATGAATAATAAGAAATTTGAAAAATAATTGCTAGTCAGATAAAATGTTTGAATATATAAAAGAAAACAGCTGCAGTTGATTAACTGCACATGCTTGATACTTTGAAAGTATTATGGTAGAAATATTTCTTATTATTAAAACAATAATAATTTTGGAATTAGAAAAATAAATTAAAATTTAAGATAGGATTGCCTGAAATAAATTGAGGAGTTAGCAGTACTGAGTTTTCTTAAATCTTAAATTTCTTTTTACTTTGAATTAGTTCAACCAGATATTAACCGTTTACTGCTAATCCAACTTTTTGTCATTCTCCATATTGTTTTGAATGTTATTTTTTAACCAACTTGAATATGTAAGAGTTTAATATTTATTTCTTTATTTCAGTTTAAAATTCACAGCTGGACCTAGTGGCATGGACTGCTTTATCAGTTCTGACATGTTCTATGTAGAAGTTCTTTTAGAAAACACGGGAGAAGTCAAGGATGTAAAAATTGCTCACCATGGTGATCCTGTGGTATGTATTTGTTCTTTGCATTCTCATAACTATTTGTAGATGTTGTTTTTATTAAATACTTGAGTGATTTTCAAATAATTTTCAATTCTCAATAAGTATTAGAAATACTAATTGCATAATAATAATAACAGTCTAATATTCTGTTGTCTATTTGACATAATTTTAGTTCTAATTATTCTTTTAATGTTTTCTTTTAATAAGGTTGGTGAACATTTTGATTATTAAGCATTTTTGCATTAAGTCACATGTTCCATAGTAAGGGTAGATTTTAGTCCAGTACTTTATAATATTTAGTTAAAAACAAATCATTAGTTTTATTTTCCACATATCTGAGATATATAATTTAAAATAATTAAGAAAGATAAACATAAGCTACATTGGCTTTCCACTGCCTGCTTGATATGTTGGTGGTTTAAAGATAAATGTAAGCTACATTGGCTATCCACTATCTGCTTGATATCTTGGTGGTTTAAAGATAAATGTAAGCTACATTGGCTATCCACTGCCTGCTTGATATCTTGGTGGTTTAAAGATAAAAATAAGCTACATTGGCTATCCACTGCCTGCTTGATATCTTGGTGGTTTAAAGATAAAAATAAGCTACATTGGCTTTCCACTGCCTGCTTGATATCTTGGTTATTAAGATATTTAGTCATTAAGTGAGTTCAGAGAAATAAACTTACCAGTTGCCAGCCACTTTAGTCATGCATTTCTTTTACATTTAAAACAATATTACAATGTTGTGTTTCAAGTAGGATTTTGAGTTTCTTGATTCTGTTCTGTGAACAGATTTATTTTAATTATACTACCTATGTTGTAAGATAATGTTTTATATGTGGTTTATTTAGTGATTGCTTTGAGTTGTTTGTCATATGGTGCTTGAGAAATGCTATGATTGAACAACAGAAATTTCTTGAATCTTGCTCACAAAATGCTAACTTAAAGTTTTAAAGTTGTAACTAAGAAGCTTACACTATTCTAAGTTATTTGTAATACAGACTTTCAAATTATGGTCCCATTGTCTATCATTTTCCAAGAAGTTGAATTTTCCATTTATTTTATGGCCAGAGGTTGTGTTACTGCAAAATTGTGCATATATTACACAAAAAACTTTGTCTCTTTGCAAAAACTGGCACACTGTGTATGCTCAAGACCTGAATGATCTACTTTTTGTGAACATGATTTGCTTAATTTAAAGTGCTCCTGATTTTTATCATGGTAGCTTCTATGGATGTTCTTAATGTCCTGGTTGATTTTGCTTAATGGGAGATGTTTTCTGTGTTGTGTAATGAATTTATCCCACCCCAAATTTTTCTTTTCTTCTGGTCCACATAGGCTTCATTTTCCATAACTGTAGGTAGGTAATATTAGGAACACAAATCCCAGAACTGCAGTGGCAAAATGCTACAAATGGTGAAGATACCCAAGTGATGAATTATTGCATTATAATCATTATCAGTTTTTATTTTATAACTTTTTATACTCCTACTTGGAATGGTATATAAATAAAGTGCATTATTTACTGGGATAATTTTTAGTTATGACCAAAGTAGGTAGTTTTATTAGATCACATTAGTCTGTAGCAGGTTCTTCAAAACCATTATTAGATTAGCTACATAGTAATGAAATTATTCTTTGTAGCAGTGCTCTAATGTTAAATGCACTCTATGTATTGAATAGATATATAACAGTAGGGATTTCTTACACTTTACATGATATAATCACTGCCACTTGAAGTTCTATGCTTCCTCTGTCAGTTTTTCTCATAAATGTAATGAAAGTATCTAGACAGTCAATTGAGTATTGGTAAGATCAGTTGTAATAGAATAGCCAGACCTCTGAACAGGCCATTTGAATTGCAGTGAGTGAGAAGCCTGTGTATAAAGGGCTTATTGGCTTGCTTGTCATCACCATTTGAAGATGTAAGCAATTTTTGGTTACTCATGATATCCACTTTTTAAACTGTATTGAGACCTTTAATAGTAAACACTATGTGCTGTTGATATTTGAAGTTTAATACTATTAATGCACCTATAGCCAGAATATAGTATTTTCTGGTTTGAATATTTATTATAATACAAAGATGCTTCATGATTTGTGATTTTTTTATATAAATTTATAAGCAATATAAGTCATGTATTTAATTTAAAAAAAAATTCATAACTAAATATTGAACTAGTATTGGTGATAAAGGATTTTCTTTTTTCACAGAGCTGTCCTGAACTATCTAAAGTACTAAGGTAAGACTTTTCTGCTATTTATAGAAATTTAGTATATGGCCATACATCATGTATAGAAGGGTTAGACAAAATAATGAAAATACCTGGTAATTTCTCAATTTTACTTATTAGCATGGAGCTCATCCACTAAAAACAGACAGTGTACTTCATCAATTTGACTTAGAACTGATGGAACATTTCATTAGAGAATGATATTTTTGACCATTTATTGGTCAAAGATTCTTTCATTGTTGAAGTAATGTTGATGGTAGAAATCTGCTTAGAAACTTGGTTTTAAGAAATAACCATAAAGGTTTGATAGTATATTTAAATATAGTGACTGTGGTGGCCAAGTGATGCCCAAATTCTTCTTCATGATCTTTGAACCAAGCTTTAACAATTGCAGCAGTGTGAATTGATGCACTGTCTTCTTGAAACAGACCAGCTTCATTTGGGAATAGTGTTTTCATTACAGGGTGAATCTGGTCTGCAGTAATCATTTGCTGTTGTTTTCCCTTTTACTGAGATCATAGGCCCTAAACTATTTCAATAAAAACTGCCATCACAGAACCTCCAACTTCTCTCTCTCTATGGAAGGTCGAAAGGCGTGCATCACATTTTAGTTATTTTCAAAATTTAATTAACTGACTTTATAATCATTGTATGTGGATAAAAGTGGCCTCACAACATAGTTTAGAATTTAAATGTTAATATTTTATATATTTTGGTTTTTAATTATGCTTTTTTGCAATGTCTTCCTGTCTTATTGCTCATTTTATATTTTATTAAGCCTATCATACAATGTCTGTAATGGTTAATGAATTAGATACTCAAACTTCAGGAAATGAAGAGCTAGAAAATGAAATAAGAACCTCCCACTTTTTTGATTTGTTGAAATATCAATACACTTTACAAACCTATGAAGGTAGCTCTACCTACTACATTTTTTTTTAAACCTCTTCTCAACTCTCACCTACTTCTCTTAAGTATGTGGCTATAACCAATAGAAAGAGCACATTCCAAACTACATAAATCTGACAGTCATTTGTAATTGGTTTTAGAGGAGAAACTTGTAATATGACTGGAAATGTTGAAGAATGTGGAATAAGTCCTTGCTCTGAACAGAAATGAGATTTTTTAACACACCTATAGTTTAGTGAGAAAGTTAGGTAAATTACAGTGGTTTTATGTGTACCAGTAATAGTAATTTGACAATTTTTTAGTTTACTAAAATGCAAATTTGAAATCTACACAAATTAATTTGTCTTCCTCTCCATTTGAAGGAATAAATGAAACTTACAGTAAGGCTTATTAAGTATGATGTGTGAGTATGTGAACTGAGGATATTTTTGAAAATTTTATAAATTGTACATGAAAACTCACCTGTTAAACATTCCAGTATATGATCAAACACCAGTGAAGTAAATATGTACAGACGTTAAGATATTTAATAATTTTTTACAGTGTTATGAACCTGAAATACTATTTAACAGACACATTTTGTTAAAGTTAATTGAGCTGAAGATGAGCAGCAGTCATTGTTTTGTTTCTGATGCTAGCTTTCACACTTCTCCTCTAATTGTAAGCTTGTTGCTTTTCATTGTTTTGTGAATACAATCTTAACGGTGTTGATATGCATAGAAAAATATTAAACCTGTAGTTGTATTCAGAGTTATCAGAAATAATTATTTAATTATATAAATAAAAGCCTTGTATGTGTTTCAGAAGTTAAATTTGGTGGTGGGTAATAGCTTTGCCATGATGTCTTTTTTTCATGGATGTTAATCAGGAAGAAGTGTGAATAGGTACAGCAGCTTTGCCATTATGTCCTATTTCATGGATATTAATCAGGAAAACAGTGGGAAATAGGTACAGTAGCTTTGCCATTATGTCCTATTTCATGGATATTAATCAGGAAAACAGTGGGAAATAGGTACAGTAGCTTTGCCATTATGTCCTATTTCATGGATATTAATCAGGAAGAAGTGTGAAATAGGTACAGTAGCTTTGTCATTATGTCCTATTTTATGGAATTTAATCAAGAAGTGTAACTTTGTAGTGTTTGTTTGTTAGCTTTGATTAATTTTTTTTTATATTTTCCTACAGACAAGGGAACTTTGGCGAATTCACTTCTCATTTGGAAGGGTTGTCAGCTATATACCAGTTGAATGCTGATAAGTATGTAATGTTTAAAATTATGTTTTTGAATTTTAGCATTGAGTCACTTTAAAATTATTTTAAAATAATAACAGTATTTAATAATTTCTTGAAGACTTCTGAGAAAGTTTGAAAGCAGAAACTTATAAAATGGTATGTGCTTCGTTATCATATCTTAACTATGTTAATACCAGTTTCGAAGGTGGTAAGATTTAAAAAATTAAAAACCTGTAGTTCAGAACAATTTATGCAATGTAAAATGACTTCATTATTATACTTGTGACAAAGCTGCCAAGTGAAATATTGGATAAAAATAGACAAAAAAAATCTTCTTGAATAATGGATAGTTTTGTGTTGTGTAAAACGAAAAATTAAATAGACATGCCAATATCTTTTGCTAAAAAACAGCGTTATTATTATGTACATAAATACATTGTTTGAATTTTGAATTTGTGTGCGAGATGAACTTGCATTATGATCTGTAATGGCACTGTCATATCTAGGAAAGAATGCTAGGTTCATATGTATTTCTGAAAGGTACTTGTTCCACATGTCACAAGTATATCCTAAACATTGTAGTTGTTTATAGAGTTGAATGTAGTTTCTATCATTTTCAGTTTTGTGTATTACACTTGATTGTTTTGCAGCTGATTTTACAAGAAAACAATACTTTTGTGGGAGGTGGGGGGCAACTTTTTTTTTTCATCTCTGTAGATATTTATTTTAAACTTTTATATTCCCATACCATTTATTATTATTATATAATTTTCTTCATAGGTTATTGTCATTTTAGGTGGAATTTCAAAGTTTTACAAGACTTGTGGACTAAATTTTTTTATTTCTCTGCTATGCCAGAGTAGAATTCTATCTCGGCATATTTTTGTTTTCAGTGAAACATTTGTTTTGAATACTGCAAATACAAAAAGTAATTCCAATTATCATCCTTTGACTTATATTTTCAGGTTTTCAATATACAGTAATTTATTTTGCTATAATGTTTGGCTGGGCATTTCTGCAATGTGCTTACCTGTTTAAAGTACGAACACAGTAGCTGACCTATTTAATTTCTAACATTCTATTCTAATGTCTTTGATGTTATTTTATTAAACTATATTAAAACTTCTGTACAGAAAGCAGAAGACTAAGGCATACCTGGCACTCCAAGCTCTGGAGACTGACTTAAGTACCTTAGCACAAGTTCAACAAAGGTGAGCCAAAGCAGGTTGTCTAGCTTAGAATATAATAAGAACAGTTGTATGAACATTATAACACTGATATCATCAAACTATTTGTATCTTTTGGGGAGTTACACTAATGACATGTAACTAGTTTATTATTTTAGTATTTGTAAAATATGGTAATGTGAAAATAAGTATAGGTAGCTATAGAATGGTTTAACTAAGTTTAAAGAGTTTAAACGAATGCAATGAAATTGAATTAAATATAATATTATTTAATGATTTTTATTTTGTATTGTGCTAGTTTGAAAAACTGAAATGAAGTATACTAATTGCCAGTTCTCTTAGTTTGTACTGTACTAATATTACCCCATCAACTTATTTCATTAAGGAATATTTAAATGATAGCAAGTTTATGCTAATGATAGTAAGTTTTGTTTGTTCTTTCTATTAAATTATGCTAATGATAGTAAGTTTTGTTTGTTCTTTCTATTAAATTATGCTAATGATAGTAAGTTTTGTTTGTTCTTTCTATTAAATTATGCTAATGATAGTAAGTTTTGCTTATTCTTTCTATCAAGTTATGCTAATGATCCAAGCAATCTAGTCCACAAATCTCCTGTTGGGATTTTACAACCACGACAAGGAGGTGAGTTTTTAGTTTAACTAGAGGACAGATTACTTCCTTTTATATATGATATTTGTATATTGAGTCTTCAAGGAATTTCTGAGAGAGACTGGGATACAAAAAAAATATGTTTATTATATAATAACTGTTAAATTGTGTTTAGGGCCATTACTTGGAAATTTACTAATGAATATGCAATATTTGAAAATGCAAGTAGATTCACTGTAGTAATACAAAATGTGACTGTTAATGTGTGGTTACATAAATTTCAACAAACATAATTCAATATGACATCATTAAGAAATATTAACTAAGTTCAAGAGGACTTTTAATAGACCTGTTTTTTTATACTGCTAGATAGTGGTATAAATAATGATGTGCCATCATGTGTGTACCATAAAACAAAGAGCTACTTTATCACAATGGTACGTATGATAGTTTATGATGAAACATGATTTGCAATTAAAAATATATTTTTCTTTTCTATGTGATCATAATAAATTTGTGGATGGTGTAAAATATTTATTATATCAGTTGTATTACAAAAACTGCTTTAATTTTGTACTAGTAGATGTAAAAAATCACTTGTTTGTTCTAGCTTGTGAAACTAGGTATACTGATGACTAATACTGGCAATTCAGTTGCGATAATTTTTCTACAATTATTCAAATTTAAATTCTGCAGATACTCATCAAATATGGAAAATTCAAGAGAATATTTAAGATTTTTTAGTTTTTGATTGGTAAGTTTCCTCATGAAAATGCCAATTCAATTGTTATAATGAAATTTTTTTGCAATTTGAAACATTTATTAAAATTATGTAAGTGCTAATTATTTTAATTAAATACTTTAAAATGTAGAGCATATGAATGTCTATGTCTTAAACATGGCAGAGTAAATGTAATTGATCAATATAAAAGACACCACTTAGTGGTAAGGTGTCATTGGGGTCAATATCTTGTTTGTGGAATGTGAAGTTACAAATCATATAATTCATTTGTTTTACTTAATGAACTTGCATTCTTTTATAATTCAGAACTCTTGTTTCTAGAAATTATTTTATATTACATCCATGGGATGGAAATCTTGGTTTTATTAGAAAGAGAAGGACTACAGATAAATAACAAATATATTTAGATTTTGACATTTTGGAATAGACATATTTCTTCATAATAAAGTGTTTATGCAGAAGATGGTATATGACTATTGAACTTGTAGAAAATTCAGAATTACTCGTATAGGATTACAAACACAAGATACATAATCAGTCTGTGGAAAATGTAAAAAGTATTGGAAGACACAGTTTCTAACTAATCAGAACCAATTTATTGGGAGTAGAAATATAGCCTGAAATGAAGATGTACAAGATGTTTTATTTATCTTTAATACAAAGGATTTTCAGTTTTGGAATGCATTGTAAATATCAATGTAATTTACAATATATTGCCAAAAACTGTTTGATATTGACTGCTGTGTTGAAATGATTTCATTTTCCTACTAAGTCAGTTTTATTAAAAGCAACTACCTAAAAGGTAGTCTCCAAGTATGTACATTACAAGCCAGAGCTGTCAGAGAAAATTACTTTTCAGTTGTGGCTCAAATTAAAGCACTGGTTTCACTTTGCATAGAAATGACTTTTATTACTTGCTTTACTGTAGATTGTGACATTTCATTATTTCAATGGTCTTGGAGTTGTGTTACTTAAATTATTATCTGACTTCTTGTGTTGTACAACAATGCAGTAAAAGTATGGATGACTAATGATGCTCACCTCTGAGTGTTTGTCATATTGGTTGCCTTATTAGGCTATAAACATTCATATTCCATATATAGATATTATTTTGTTTAATAGTGGAAATGACTCAAGAGTTTTTATGTAAATAGAATTATTATTTATGAATGGAGTGAGTATTTTCACAAATTTAATATTGTGAAGGAAAAAATATCACATGCATGTGTAAAATACCCCACTTGTGGGATTATACTCAAATAATAAATATTCAACACATGGATATTTTCAAAATATTTTAATGTAACTGTCTTACAAAATTTTTTGGTTCAGAAGACAAGAAAAAAATAATTCAGTTATGGAAATTTTAAAATAATC
>NW_013665896.1:305593-323450 GCF_000517525.1 Limulus polyphemus
TAATTTGTTTCTAATGCAAGTAGTCAGCTGCAGTCTTAATCACTGTTTCTTTTGGGATACAAGTAAATATGTGGCTTCATAAGCAACTTATGATCAAGGCTGACTCTGAAGTTGTACAATATACAAAGCAATGATAAAAGGTTCATACAATCAAGAGTTTGAATCCAATTTAAAAGAAAACTTACATCCACAATTAAATTATTTTATGCAATCCAAACCCTTGATTAAGGGCTTTGGTTTTAGCCAAAAGAAGAAAAAAACTTAAAACTAATTTCCTAGTTATTGACAACCAATTAATTAGTATTTGACTGATTTTCATAATTTCCCTAATTTAGAAGCTGTACATGTGCTTTTAAGTGTAATCAATGTTGTAGGTTAGAAAAAAAATATTTTTCTCACGTACAGTGATTGGTTAAAGTTCTAAAAAACGTCATGATTATCTCGTTTTTTGCACGTCAAAATACTTTGTTTCACAAAAAACAAAGTTGAAAATACTTTAAGTTGAAAGAGCTGGGCAATTAACTTGATTGGTCAATATAATCGATTATCTATGAACTTACATTAGTGTTACATAAAATAATCTATTAATCAGAATTATGATTAAACTAATTAATCTCAAGAAAATAATCAACTAACAAAACTAGCATTTCCCATTATCATTATTCTTGATTATTCCAACTGTTTGGTAATCCAGATATTACTGTTATGATTTTTCATAAGTTTCTTCAGCCTCAATCAGTTAGTGTCACATCCCATGAAAATAAGCAACTAAGTGAAAAAAGCATGTCCGATTATTACTATTTTTGATTATTCCAAGTATCAAAGTCATCTATATGTTGCTCTTATTTTTTGTCATTAAATGCAAAGCTATGCAATGGGCTGTCTGTTCTCTGCCCTTCATAGGTTTCAAAACCAGGTGTTTAACATTATACTTTAATTTTAAAAACTAAAAATGTTTTAAAAAACGATTATTTTATACATAATTCAATAAAAATTAGATTGGAAAACAGTCTCATACACAATCCAAACACTTCGGGTTTTTTTTACCACTTTTTAGCCTTGCACAGTAAATTATTATATTAGTAATTTGGAGACTGGAAACAATCTCATTTTTATTGAATTGTGTATAAAATAATCGTTTTTTTAAAATGTTTTTAGTTTTTAAGATTGAACATTACACACGTGCCAAAATAATTTTGAAAAATTATACGTTTTTTGTTTTTTTTGCCAACTCATGAGAATAATTGATTAATTGAATGTAGTCAATTAATGTGTCTCATTAATCCATTAGTTAATTCCGTTACTTTCTCATCTCTCATCACTATGTATTATGGATTGCAGGTTATATAGGGTTTATAGAATTACCTTGTATAGTTTAATCCTGTTGCCACTGGTCAAAGGCTATGTCATTGTGTTTGTCGACTTGCATTTAAAATTTTATTGAACTACTCTTTTATGAATTTATGTCAATAAGTTTGGTATCAAACTGTAGATTATAATTCAAATTTTAATATTATACATTATTTGATTTGTTAATTTAAAAGTAAATATTAAAAAACACACCTAAACATCGATTTTTGTGTGTTATGTGGTATATTGAATGCAGCACTGGTTCAAATCAGATGTTTTGATGTCAAAATACAAAGTCTATATTTTCATACGAATTATGAGCTCAAGTTACCAATATTAACAAGATACAATATAAAATAAGAACCTCTTATCTTTTCTATTTACTGATATATTGCTCATGTACTGACTGAAACACATTTTTGGAAATGCTCCCATATATACAATTACTTCTGTATATAACATGTGAATAACCAATCAAAAGCTCAGAATGTCCCCCTAGTGGCTTTCAGAGCCATGTTCAAGTATTACAATGACATTACGTTCTTTCATTACAAATCTTCAAGCTGAGGTGAGTATTTAGTGAGCTCGAAATTTCATATTTTTTAGACTCAAATACAGCTGAGTTACTAAGTTTGATAAAATAGTGGAATTCTGTGGTATTGATATAGTGAGTTATGATTTTTAGTTATTTCAAATGTTTATATAAACCTAAAGAAAATTATTTTGTTTCACATTCTCCACATGCGAAATTTTATAAGGCTTAGCATCCTATAGTAAACGAGTACAAAGTTCATAACTAGAAGAGATAATTGTTTGATGTGCTTCTTTATTTACTGTTCTATGTTTTAAGAAAAATATGTTGAAGAAGTTATTTGTAAATAATAATAATGTATATACATATATAATGTATTAAAACTGAAATGTGACTGTATTTTACAAAGTACTAGTCCACTAAAAAACAGCCAAGACAGGTCACTTTGTAAAGGCCAATTTTATATTCTTGGATATGGTAGCATGAATGCACGTGCACCGCATCATTGCAACTTCTGTAATGTTAGTCAGGCATGACTAGAAGGTCAATATAATAAAGATAATACAAATGTATAATGTTATGAGATTTAAGCTATTTAGACCAAACGTTTGTGTTTTCGTGTTATAATTTATAGCCATTTTAGAATGAAAAAAAAGCATAATTTATATTTATTTCCAAATTGACAGACCCTGTATAGTTAGGATAGATAAAATAACAGACCTTGTTTTGTGTCGGTAGTTAAATATTACAAAAATTAACCTGGTGTCGTATGTGGTTATAGGTCTCATAAATAAAAAAAATAAAATTAAAAAAAGATAGAAAATAATTATTTGCTTATACAAGAGTATTTTAAAATCATGACTTAATGTATATAAGCAGAAGTATCAGAAAAGTTATGTATGTCTGACTGTTCAGATAAAAGTTGCCATCAAGCTGTAACTTCTTGTAGGTAACAATAGGAACAAATGTGTTCATTTATAGAAAATGGCATGTATGACTTGTGTAATTATTAGAGCTCTATATTTTTGTGTTACCCAAGTGGCATACAGTTATACTTCTTGATATCAACGGGACAAATCATCTTGTATGTACTATATAAACTTATAATGAGTTCAGACTTTTAATTTGTGGCTAAAGATTTTCAAATTAAAGATCAAAGGTTTTATTATATAAGCATATTTGTGGAGGAGTTTATGGAATAATATATGCTTTTTAAACTTATCATAAACTGTATCAAGAACAACTTCCCAAATGCCTAGGAATAATATAGCATTGATTTATATGTACCTGAGACTAATTTTGAATAACACATATTCCCTAAGTAAGGTATACTGTATTATTTATTGTTACTTTCATTAACAGTATTAGTTATACTGTTTAATATATCCAAAAATATACCTTATTATAAAGGTTGTTTTGTATTGTTATCTTAGTATATGTATTTAAGACTGACCTAAATTTTATAAGCTGGCCAAACTTCATGAGATATTGGATTATGGCTGTAAATATCAATAATAGTGAAGGTACTCAACTGACAAAACAATGTATTCTAACCTTCGTAAGTAGAAAACTATAATTAGCTGTACTGATTGAGAGGTTTATTTTCAGTATGTCTTATAAGTAAATAGAATCTTCTGATTGGAAGTTAATATTAAATATTCATTTGAATCATAACCTCTTTCTAAAGAATTAACCTTCTGTACATGATATTGGTTCATTGGACCAAGCCAACTGGAGAGTTAACAATTACCATAATTACTAAAATCAGATTTTTTTAAATATATTATATCTACTAAAGATTTCACTGAGTCAGTTTGCAAGAAAAGTGAACTTCATAATAGGAATAGAAATACTTCTAAATAAAACTTCTTTTGAGTAACTGTGTATTTTATTTGTAGCTTTCTGCACACAAACAGCATATTTGATTTCAGGGTCTGGAGAGTTATCATCCAAGTATGCTGAAAAGAATGGTTGAAAAACAAAATAGAGTAATGCAGCTATTTCCTTTTCAGTATGGAATGACTTTGAAGTTACTAATACTTATATTCATAGTTATATCTCAGTAAAGCAATCAGCTTGAAGGAAAGTTACATTACGGCTGAGCAACATCTTTGGTATAAGTAACAAACTCAGAAAGTCAAGCAGTAGAAGGAAAAATATAAAATGAGCAGGTTGAACTGCATTTTCAGTAGTGAAAAGGTTAAAACCAGTTGTATTTTATAAAAACCATTTCAATTTTTTTCTTGAGCATAAGTGCCATATGCTCAAGAAAATATCGGGAAACTCACAAACACTTTTTTTTTCATTTAGAGCTTGCCGAAATAAACTGAAAGTCACATTTTGTGACTTAAAAATGTTTTAGGTATAAAATTAGATAAATATAACTTTTTTTCTTGAACATATGTTATCTCTGAAGTATATATATTTTTTAATTATGTGGAAGAACATCTACAAGTTCATTTTCTATAATTATTTTAATTCAATGGTGCAGTTTTTCCATCAGAGTAGGATCACCCATTTGGGTTTCACAGAGTTAATTAAATCTTTCACCTTTTTTCTATAGCAAGATTTCAATTTACCTTGTTGGCTGTTTATGTCATTACATTGCAATACTGCTGAGTAAATAAAAATGATTTCTGCAAACCCCAAAACTTCTACAGAAATTCTATAATTTTCTTGTCATATGTATCAATATAGTGAAAGCAACTGCCACATATAAATACAAAAACTTGGAGAAATTTTCTTGACTTTTTACATGACTGGCTAACTTATAAACCCCACCATGTAGCATATTGTAATCTTATTATATTTAATACTGCATTATATTTATCCAGTATAAAGAATTATTAACTTGCAACAGGAACTCCTTTCTGATTTACTGGAATTTTTATACTGAGAAAAAAAAGAGGTGAATTATAATTTAAATTTAAGTTTTTATTTTACTGAAGACAGTTATTGAGAAAATGAATTTATGGCATTTATTCTAGGTCATCCAATGAAGCTCACCTACTTCATCTCTCCATATGATCTTCTAGACTCTGAGACAGAAACATCTATTCCTTTCACAGTTGATGGTAAAATTAATTTACATATAAAATGTTTATATTTTCATAAAAGTACAAGAGCAATGTAAATATAAAATTAGCTTACATTTTGCATGAGGCAAACTATTTTAAGAAAATAGGATTATGTAAATTCAGAATATGGTACATTTTTTTGTATGCATCATTGTTAAAGTTTTTATAGTTAAATGAAAATTTAGTATTCTTGCTCAGAAATCATACAGATTTAATATTTTTGCTGAACTGATTATTTATACAGTTACGTATATTCACAAGTTTTGTCCAGCTAGAGTATGTTTTCAATCATTAGACTTATTGTACTTTATAGAAAAGTTAGTCAAAGCACAAACTTATTGAAAAATTTGTCAGTTTATTGATAAAATGTTAATTTTTGATTTGCATGCCATATTCCAAAAAGCCGTCTTTTCTGAATATTTATGTATTTATAGATGATTGCAATTAGTTGCTTAAGTTCTCAGGTATGATGGTATTTAGACATATTTTCTAGAGTTTCTTTCAGGTTTTTATATAATTTATTCTTCCTAGATTTCTCTATCCTTTAAGTTTCTACCAAACAAGCAAAGACTTTAGAAGTCAAAGGAACTCTTGTTTTGGTGAAATGTTTTACAGAAAGTGTGAGGAAAAGTATTCTTGAAATATTATTTTAATTAAGTATATAAATATGAATATCAATTAGTAAAACTTGTGAATTTGTTGATCCAAGTATCCCAATTTCTAAAATCAAAAATATAGAAATAGACATTATTTGTGAATATGTTCATTGCTCAGAATTGAAAAATGTACTGTTTTATTTCAAATAGAAAAATAGGTGCATAGAATTTACTTATTTTATGTTTTTTATATGTGCCTTTTCTAAAATTGTCTTATTTTTTTCATGTTTGAACTCATTACAACAGAGTGGGTTTGTTTTACTTAGGTGATAGCAAATGTGTAATTGTTCAATCGTTAAAAAATTTTGTTTTCAATATTTTATAACTCATCAAGTTCAGAATAAAGATTTTAGTTTATTTTAATATAAGCTCACAAAAATAGTTCGTAAACTTCTTTATTTCAATTTAAGTTCTTCTCAAATTTTTTTGTAACATAAGCAAAGGTTTATTCAGTACAACAGCATTTTATTTAGTGTCTTGCAACATCAGTTTTTTATTACTGACTGTAGATTCAATTGCTATAATAATTGTAGTAAATAAATGGCTAACTACTACATCTAGTATATAAGCTGAATAATTCATTTAAAGTAGTTAATGTGGTAATTTCAAAGTATAAAAACTTATAAAAAGTAAGGTAATTTATTTTTAAAAGTTTTTTTATATACACCTTGTTGTGTAGCTTTATAGCAGTACTTACTATAGCTTAGGCTAATTTTGGATAAAATATGATTCCCTGCTGAATTCATGATTTTATTTTTTGATGATTGAACTTAAAATTTTTATCAGGATTTCTGATTATTTCATTCAGTTGAATTTGTGCTAGGTTTTATAATTGTCATTTAATTATAATAAGCTTGTTAAGGGATTAAATTAAAATACTGTTGCACATCACCAATTTATAACATGAATATTTAATGCAGATTTCTAAGATATGACTAACTAATTTTAATATTGCATAGGATAAGAATCTATTTGTGCCAATATCTGAATGTGTTTGTATTTTTGATTCATAATGCACATTTCTTGAATGAATGAGCTCACAAGTAAATATCACTGTCACTTTGAGAACATGAGATCCATACATAGTTCTTTTTTTCGGCCAAATAATTATGTAAGCTTATATAAAGCATACAAAGTCATTTGAGAAAATTCTTGCTTCCATAAAAAGTCAAACACAAGAAATCATAATTATTACTGTGTATATTATAATCACATATTTATATTTAAAAACAGCAGTATTATCATGCGCATAATATGTGAGATGGGGATGTCTTGCAAGGTTGTGGACATCATAGTTCACAAAGCTCGTTCAACTCTTAGTAACATTTACAGAAAGAGTATAGAGTGAAGAGGCAAACACTTGTAATGTTGACATCAAAACCTTCATTAGACCAATTAAGGGAAATACAAAATATATGGGAAAGAACATTAATTTCTCTAATCATTGCAACAGTAACTCATCACGTTCTAGCATATCCTTTTACATCTTTTTTACTATCATAAACAAATACACTTATTGTTTATGGTAAATCAATTGTTGTCATTTTCCTAGGCCTTCCAAGTCCTAGAGGTGAGGAGTAGGTTCCCAATGCTTAAACAGACAGCCTTTCTCATGGTTTAAAGCACCCAGGCTTCCCAAATCCCTCATCCTGGCTGCTTGCTACTGGCAGTGGGTTTTTAGAGCTGGTATCTGTCGAGATTGGGGGCATAGACAGAAGCACAGCAACCAATGTTGATGCTTCCACATTGACACTGTGAGTTGCTGTGATTGTCTACACTGATGTTGAGTGGATATAGCTTGTACCTATTAGGTCGTAGACCTTTCTGTCTCTTGGAAGATCTCTTTGAAGATTTTTAGCTCTGGGAAGGTTTTCTTAGGTGGAAGTATATTGTGATCTTACTAGAGGTTCAGGCTCATAGGGTATTACTGGTGTTTTTTAAATTGCAACCTCTGATAAGACACTTGAAAATATTTACTTGGCTTTCTGACATATCTGGCAGTTTTGACTAGATCGGTGTTGTGGTGGCCTCAGGTGTCATCACTGATTGGGTGCTGGGCAAGCTAGGTTCTAATGTCCACTCTGCTACTAAAGTTGTTGGGTTTTAATTGGATCTTTTCCTGGTGGTTGGTGTCTGGCCAGAAGTTGTTAATAGCGGCTGTGAGGACTTTAAGGTCAGTATGTCAGTGGCCTCGGCCAGCTCCTTTATGTGAGATGCATCGTCCAGCAATGCATCTTCATCAGTGAGCTCTGCTAAGGTGAAGGTATGGCTGGACCCTGGTGTTCTTAGCATGGCAGTATATTCAGAAATATCCCCTAAGTTGCTGAACAGGAAACTTTCAAATACTTCTCCATTGTATTACAGAAATTTATTGGGCTGAAGCAACATGAGAAGAACAAAAATAAGCACAACTAGCTAAATGAGAGCAAGATAGTCAAAAGGGTTAAGATTTTTATCTTAAATTGAGAAATTAAGGATTGAGATGTAAAGTCTATGTAATTCTGATTGATTGGAATTTGGTTTACAGATGTCAGTTAAAGTTGTAACAACTTGGTTACAACAATCCTTTGCCCTAAAATTTCCCCTAGGGACAGAATGATTAAACTATTGCCATTGGCAAGTGATATTTCCATATTGGCTTATCTGTGCTGATGTCTATCTCACCTGTAGAGAATATATCCATTTCACTCGTGAACATTTTAGTCCCTCACACTTCATTGGATATAACATTTGAATTGCACCCAGCTGTACTATTTAATGTTGCCATTGCCATGACAACATTTTACAACTACCTTGGAACTCGACTACATTACTTTTACTGCTACCTGGTTTTTATGCAAACAGAGCCTATGTCCAGTAATGAAGAAAGGAGGAGCGAGGCGAAACTACAGATTACGGTTTCTACACAAGTAACAAAAATAGGTTAGCTACTGCGTAATGCTAACCTCAGTTGTAATCTTTGGAAATTCATTAAAACTGATATCTCATTTCCTCTAGCTATACACTTACAGTCTGCATTTTCATACATTTCAACTGCACTTTGCTCTGAAATAGTCTTAAGAAACTATTCAGTTAACACCATGTGTTTCTCGAAATACTTTAACTTGTATGATTGAAAATATTCAGTCATAACCAAATAAATTACTGTGTGCAACAAGTTTTTCCCTTTGGTATCATATAAACTATTACTTCATTTTCCACAGATAATTTCAACTACTCATAAGTATTTCATTTGGATCCATTTAAACATTACTTGCTACTCATAGCAAAAGCAACAGGTCAAACTGTATTTTTCTTCAAGCATAGCACAAGCCTAACTGTTACTCATCTTTTTCATGAAAATACACTGATGACAAATATTTTGATGTTGAAACTAAAACATTCTCTCACTACTATAAATGAAAATATCAGGTTACATTGTATCTATCTTGAAGTGGTGTATTACAGGCCAATAATCAAATCCGTTATTTTCATTCATATATATTCATTTATAGTTGTGGTTTCTGTGTAATTATTTCATTTGTGGTATAAGACCTCATGGATGAATTTGTAATGTCCATATATATGTCAATACCACATACACTTATACTTATTCATACAGGTGTATTGTCGTGTAAACATATCTTAACATTGCACATTGTCATATACACTAATAGCTGTAGACTGTCTCTAGCTCTCATACCATTACTCTTATAACCTATATGGGTTACCTCCACTAAATGTCTCAATAGCTATGGTGCAGTAACTTGCTGTCATTTATTAGCTTTTAAACTCAAGTTTTATATCCATCATGAAATAAATAATCATGAACAAAATTCATCTGAACTAAGACTTTTAAGATAAGTTTCTGCACCCAAGATTAATATTCATTTGTCTCTACACTATATATCAATACACATTCAGACTAACCTAGGCTAAATACAATAGTCCATAGTGTAATGCATTTTACTTTCTAGACAGCTTCCAACAGCAGTTGAAGAACCATGAAAACGTTGTACCACTGTATACAAATTGATCCACTTGTTTTAGTTGTGTCACATAAAAGTAAATATAGGCAAGTCCAGTGAAATAATGAACTCGGATTCACAACAAGTTGGCTCATATTCTATGCTGATAAAGAACATAATTCCCTCACTGGACATGCAGGAATCATACACACATAAGTGTACTGGGAAGAACCTAGTTAGTTTCACGGTCTGCTAGAACTAGTTACTCAGCTTGATAGGGTGATCGATTCTCACAAAATTTTGGATGGCCATGTTGCTGTAGAGAATTGCTCACAAGTATGGAAAGAAAGGGGGTGCAAAGCCCGTGTAGCTAAGATTACAAATTTTTACCCTCCATCCTAGTTTATCCAAACTGTTGATGTTTTAGGCATTATCCCTAATGACAGTATGCAGTAATTCAGAACCTATCACTCAATATTGTATAGATGTCTCTTAATTAAATTTTGCTTTACAGCTTGGTCTCATTCACTTTTTGATCAACAATCCATCCTGATTTTGTGATAATTGAGTGGCAATCACAAAAAGTAGCACCTACATCTCCTTGTGAAATACCACTTTATATCTTGGAAAGCAAGGAATGATACTTCTTTTCTGACATTGATCTTACCATCAGTGACTTTCCAAACTGCAGAGGTAATCATCTCGATTGATCATTGGAGCTGTGATTCAGCTTCTTTTCACAAAGCATTTGATTGAGTCAAGTGTTGAACCACACAGATTCTGCATCAGGCATTACACTACCTGTCTCTGAATCCTTCATTCCAGTCTGTGATTTGTCTGAAATGTTTAAGGAAGTAGTTCAGACAATTGTTAGATCTCTGCTCTTGGGCCACAAAATAGGAACTTGTCAGAAATAGTTCACCCATCAGCTCTGCATGACTCCAGAATTTTATGTGACCTGTGGTTGCTTTGGAAGTATACTTCCTATTATAGAGTCTTGCAATTGACTCATGGAGCACCACCTTCACCTGGTGGCAAAGCAGCTCTGGCTTTTGCATATTGTCTAAAAGCCCCACCTTCATTCTGTATCTGTTGGTTATGGGTGGATCCAGTAACAACCAGGATTGGTTTATTTTTTGAGCAAGTGCCTATGAGTTTTTTAGAAACTACTGCCTTATTAGGCTTGGACTTGCCAGACCACAAGGCATCATGATGATCGTCATTTGTGCATGCTCTCAAGAGGAGAACCAAATCAGCCATTCTGGTTGCACCAGATTCTAGCAGTTTTCCTTTCCAGTTCTGAGACAGCAGTAAGGAAAAAGTCACGGACCTTTGCAGCACTGGCAAAAGTCTGATGTTTAGGAAAGAACTTGCCTTAGTCTCAAAATTCACTCTAACAGCTGTTGCTCCCCATTATCTAACTCTTCCTCCTGGTTGGAAATCCTTTGACTAGTTGAAAATGCAATTTTCTGAAGTGCAAAGCCTTGGCTAACTCAATAACTTTTGAGTTCAGAAGAACATTCATGGCACTGTTGTTGTTTTTTTTCCCTCTTTTGTGGTATTCTCAGACATTCCCATTGTGTAATTAGGTAAAAACTACAGAATAATGGGAGGCTCATCAGAAAATGTTTTGCAGGACAAAATTCAGAAATCTTTGACTTCGATTGAGTTTGAAAAAGGAGACTGGATACAAATTAAACATACTGAGACAACCTGTATTTCAGTCAAACAGCAATCAAGGTTTTAAAACAAATATACCTTTTGGAAGCCTTTACAGGAAAGCTAGCAAATCATCAAACTATCTGTAAATCTTAATCAAGTCAATCATAAATCATGAATATTAATCTAATATCAACCTGTCAGATACCACAAAACATGGCATTATGATGTGCAAAGAACAATAATGCCATTCTTTTTATGTAGCAGATGCCATCCACGTGACGGATGGTCACACTTGCTTCAAAACAAGAGATGTTACATCCTTGAGGTATCACCTGAATTGCCAATGGAAAAAAGCACTGCTGCTGTACAGTATGCTGTATTTTACATCCTTCCTACAAGAAAGTGCATACGAAACCATAGTTGAATGACCCAATTCAGTAGGTAATTAGTATGAGAAGAACTTAGTGGCTGCCTTGACCAAAATTCTACATATACACTATATTTATATTTACTAAGGAAACACATATAGGAAACTCATGATATGCCTGCATACCACACTAAGCCTTCTTTGTATTAATGTTACAACTGTGTTTCTGGGATCTCATCCAAGGCCAATTAGTTATGTAATTGCATGTAGTTGAAAGAGTTAAAGTTTTTATTCTACAGGAATAACAATCAGCCTCGTTAACTAGTTCAGTCTAGTGTGATCTTGTTTGTTAATTCCAGAAAGGCTAACTTTATTCATTTTTCTAACATAGTACTTAACTTATTTTATTAATTTTCCATGACTTAATGCTGAACTTGTTTTGTACTTCTACATATGTGTTATCTTTGTCAATATGACATACTTTGGTCAGTCTTAAGAATAGTCTATCAGAGGGCATTGACGTAATAGAAATGCAGAAGTTTTTGACAACTGAAGGTAAATCTTTTTAAGCCTTTAAATTGTCCTCTGTGTACTATTCAAGTAAGTTAGTGGTAAGCCTTTTCACAATTGGTTCTTTGCAATTTGCCCAAAGAATAGCTATGGTATTACTATAGTTTTCTCATTGGTGGCTTTGCACAAATATCTGAAGTAAATTTCCCTGGTGGCCTACTTGCTGAGATATTACAGGTGAGAGGTTATGACTTTTATAGTGCACTTAACAAGTTCAGTGCACTAGCTGGAACTAACCATCTGTTTCTCTAGTTTTTCACAAAAAGTCTTTAAATTTTGTTTTTGGTGGTGCCAGTGTTATCAGTACTTATACAATACTTTTTTATCTTCAGCCACAAATAGCATAACACTGTAAATAGTGTAACTATTTCAGTTGCAAAGAGCTGCTGTGTCATTTATCAAATTTTGTTTCAATTTCTAAACTAAGTTGGTACATCATGTGACATACTAATATCAACTAGAACATGATTGAGAAGACAAACTGAAGGAACACCTTTTGAACACGGTGGATACTTTTTCACAGATGGATTAAATAAGATTGGAAATATGACCATATCATCTGTAACATTATCAGTTTGAAATTTCATAAACTTCTTATGAGACAATCAATATTAAGTATCCAGAACCGAATTGATGTATCTTTTTGAAATCAGTTTTCTAATTAGTTCTTACCCATTTATTAACCTGAATTTTAATAATTGTCAGTATTCAATGTTTTCCAAATATGTTAATGCTCTCAAACTAATATCGTCAACTTTAGTTAGAGAAGGATTTTTGTGGTTATATTTATGGTATAACCTGGAGATTTCAGGTGAGTTTTGTTCAAAAATAGACCAGAATAATGTTGAGTTGTTGGACAAGGAGAAAAGAGTGGAAAATGCTGAAAAATATTTATCTTTCTGTAATACTTTTCAGATTTAAAAAAAAAGAAGAAAATGTGAAATAAGTTTAATGAATGAGTGTTGAAGCAAAGTGTGGCTGAAAGAAAATTTGATTCAGCTTGTCTAAAATTATAACAATGTGTGTAAAATGTGTAAAATATTTCTTTCAGGTACACAGATATGAAACAAGTGCTGTATGCCTTCAGAATTTTATGGGAGGTACATGTATCAAGTGCAAGAAAACTTCTAGAATATGATTTTTGTAAACAACTTAAGCAAGGAAAAAAAAAACATTCAGCCTATTTTACTACTGCAGTAACATTGAAATTGGAGTTATGTTATTTTTTGCTGTTATAATCTGTATAGTTAATTTGGAGAAACTTTATCATAATGCTTTAGTTTTATATTGCTAGCTGGCATATCCATTCAACACATTGAATACATGGGGGTGGGTGGGGGAACCAAATGCCAACCCCTTATTCAGTCACCTGGGAGCTGTTAGGGTACCTGCCAGGTTTGGTGACAATCAGTTCAACAGTTTTAAACAAACACAAACACTTGTCAAACAATGATCTAGATATAGGCATAAGAATCTGATCAATTTTGCTACATCCAAAAAAAATCATAGTATCATATTTGTCAAAAGGGGTAGGTTTCTTAAATTTCATGTAGTTTGTAGTTCCTAGCTGGAAATTAAAACCAGATTTGACCTAACATAGTATTCATTGTTTTCTTTAAAAAATATTTTGCAATCAACATTATCTTGAGTTTGATAAATTGTTTTTTTACATAATAGCAAACTGAGTTTCTGATGCTCAGAATAGTCTTTTTTTTTTATGAAATATAACAGTATTCATAACTCCTATACAAATGTATTTTGAATGAAGTTTACATTTTTAATGTTTTATATTTTTGTTATTCTAGCTATAACTGAGAGAAAGCTTGGCCATTCTGTAACTGTTTGTATTGAAAGTTCAACAGCTCATCGACTACAGATTAATTCTCTTAGCAGTCTGTCAAAGAAATCTGAAGGGAAAAGGTTGGTTTCTGAATTTTTTAGATTGTTAGTTTTAAAAGTAATAATCTAATTTTATTACAGTTTACTCATTATTCCCTCCCATCTTTTTTTGTATTGCTCCTCTTGTCAGTTTATGACACTTTTATTGATTTCATTCACTGCTATTGAGAAAAAGTATATTTATTATGCACATTTTGTTAAAGTTTTTGGTTGTCATTAATTTAAATTTTGGAAGAATGTCCAGTATACCGATCCTCATCTTTCAAAAGATTTAAAGTATCAATTATTATTTCTAAACTAAAATGTTTTAATGGTATTTCTTCTGAAAGCTTAAGATACATCATGCTTCAGCAGTTTTTTCACAATTTTATAAGCTATGTTTTTTATGTTGCAATTTAAATGTTAGCTAGGGGGAGCTTGGGGTCTTAATGTTATAAGGGGAGCAATACAAAAAAGAGGGGAGGGAATAATGAGTAAACTGTAATAAAATTAGATTATTACAAAAAGGTTTAAAGTAAGCCTAGAACACCTAGAAAGTTTGAAGGATGTGACATAGTGTTATAGCACATTCAAAGCTAGATTATAAGTACCGGATAGTTGTCAAATGTTGTTTCAAGAGTAGAGTAAGTTAGAGAAGTAGTCAAGTAGATAGATAAATAGTTTTTCAAAATAATAGAGTGAATCAGGCATTGTGTTAAGTATCACGGTTGTTGAGCTTGTATAAGTAAGTTGATTTGTTTTACATTAGTCAATGTCATTTGTAATATAGAACTACAACAGTTGATGACAATGTACAAGTGTTCAAGTTTGTAGAAATGTGAAGGGAGGAAACAAACTAACTTGTGAAAGATTACGTGTACTGGACTTTGATTTATTTTCACCATGTAATTCAAAAGAATTTGCCAAAAACACATCTTTTCATGTACTCTTAGTTACTAGTTACAAGTAACATTTATAGGCTATAAATATATTTCAGGTTTTTTTTATATTACAAAATATTTAAACATAGGTTTTGTTCATTTTATTCCACTTTTCTGCCAATTTCTAAAATATCAAAAATAGTACTTCTTGTTTTTGAAGTAGAAATGTATGTTCCCTTGTGAGTGTATTTTTTTCTATATGATATTATTCAGAAAGCCTCTAAAAATCAAACTTTCTTCTACAAAAAGATATGATTTCTCAAACACAATCTTCTTTAAGATAAGAAATTTGTATAATTGGGACAAGAGGCATAACGCTCTTGTTAGGCCACATGAATGTGCAGGTATTTCTCATTTCTTTGTTTATTGTTTGATTAACTTTAGTGTTACATCTAGTTAGCCCTATGCATATGGGTTGGTGAATTTGACCAACTTTGTAACCATCATGTAACCATGAAACTATACTTACTATAACTGTGAATGTAGTAAGTGTATCTACATGAATTTGGCAAGCTTTTAGTAAATACTACAAATCTATTGCATACAAAAAATCGGACTTTTAATTGGGTATTTTTATCAAGATTTTTCTTGAGTGAAAGGGGATTTTCATGCTAAGAATGTCTTTTCTCCCTTACATTTTTTGCATTTCATTTGCATAACCTCTGAAAACTTAAATTTTATAACCTTTAGAAGCTACTAAATGATTTCAAAGGTTTTTTTAAAACTATATTTTATCTCTTATCTCCTTTGGCCCGGCATGACCAGGTGGTTAAGGCGTTCGACTCACAATCTGAGGGTCACGGGTTCGAATCCCCATCCCACCAAACATGCTTGCCCTTTCAGCCGTGGGGGCATTTTAATGTGACGATCAATCCCACTATTCGTTGGTAAAAGAGTAGCCCAAGAGTTGGCAGTGGGTGGTGATGACTAGCTGCCTTCTCTCTAGCCTTGCGCGAAATTCAAAAAACAAACTTATCTCCCTTACCCTAACACTTAACTGTAGTGAAATCATCGATTTAAAGTGAATGAATAATTGAAATATATGAAATAAAATATAATATACTTTCATTTTTCAATAGTGACTGCAGATTCTAACAGACAATTACAATTATTTATTCTAATAGCTTCAGGCTTCTAACCTTTTCACAGCTGCCTTCATTTAACTTTATTGTTATTATGAACCATGTCTCTAACTAGCTTAACAGAACAAAAATAAAGTGAGAGCTTAGGGTATATAAACTATCAAGTTACTTCAGAGTGACAGGAGCCTAAGTACATTCTTCAAAAAGAGAATACAAGACTGTCTTTATTTTTTCATTTACATTTTGTTAGATAACCTTATAAGTTTCTAATTTTCACATTTTCATTAAGTTTGTTCAAAAATATAATAATAAATAAAAATAGACATCAAAAACAAGAAATTTAACACTTATTTCAGCCTTGAGGCCTTTTTTGCACTTGGATGGTTGGTTTATTAAGCATTTTTTTTCTCTCTTTGTTAGCTGTCAAAAATTAATTCATGTAACTTTTAGATATGCATTTTATAATGCAATAAATATATTAGGCTCTAGACTGCAATCTCCCAAACTTACTATAATTTATCTGGCTTTCTAACTAACCTATAAATAGGTTAAACAAATTCCATTATAGCTTAGAATAATGTCTTTAGTCTAAACATAAGAAGCACTCCTTGTGAACTGTCAGCTTTCATTCACAAAAATGAAATAAACAAGCATCTGATTCTTATCTTTTAGAATATGCTTTTTCTATTGATTATAAATATGCCCAACAGCAATATCAGAGAGAATTATTGATGTTTCTTAAAATAAATAGAATATAGGAAGGGCATGTCGTATAGGTTAGACAAATATAGTGATATCTCAGTGAAGCAGAAAGATAGAGGTTTAAATTTTATATCCTGGCTTGCCAATACCCATAGAAACCATTCTTAGTTGGTTGAACAATCTGAAGCCCTTATAAGGGAAGAGAAATTGTTTATAAATGAGAAGCCAGAACACCACCATGTCATGTGACTTAGAGGTGCAGACTGAATTTATTTAAATATTTATTTTTGATATTAAAGAATTAAAACTTATATAATATAAGCATTTTAATTATAAAGTATATATTATTGATGCCAACTTTATTAACATACTTTGATAATAAAGTAGTGTAATTAATTTTTGAATGTAACTCTGTAAAAAGGTTTTGATATTCACACTTCAATCCTCTCACATGCATAGTGTTAAAGGGGAATTTGGAGATACCATCATATTTTGGGCCTGAGCTACTAATTTCTAATTTTTTCCTTACCTTTTTCTGAATTGTGATCTATTTTTGTTTGTATGTATCAGGGGCATAGGATGGATTATTAATTTGATGGGTATTTAGGCAATTAGCTGCACTCATGATGAAGGAAAAATATGTGAAGTCCATTAAAGACCACTTAGTTTGTGGAAGCTGAAGCATTTTTTAAGGTTCTCTAAAATCAAATGTTTGGTTCTCCTTGTCTTAAACTTTATTCACAGGCTCAGATGAAACTAATACTTTTTTTAATATTTTGGTGTGTTTCTAAATTGTTCAAGAAAATACAAAAAGCCAAAAAAACTATTACATCTACCATTCTTGAAATCCATCAAAAACAAAGTTACACTCATTTCAGTTTTACACCTCATAAATATGAATTAATGATCAACACTGGTAAATAGAATACAAATGTCACAGAGTTCAAATGTTTTGTTGTGAATGTAGAAGTTTTAAAAAGTAATAATGGTAAAACTTCATTTTTTTTAAATATGCACTACCGGCACTTGTGTTTAAAATTTTAAAAATTATAATAAATAACTAAAAACGTTTTATATTTACAAAATAAAACTT
>NW_013665896.1:324438-328044 GCF_000517525.1 Limulus polyphemus
ATTAAGTTTTCCATGTAGTATATAAATGTGTTTTGTACATCAAGAAAGATCTTGGAGAAACACAGTGCCTGTTGCACATCAGAAAAAGTCACTTTATTTTAATACAGAGAATTAACACTAAAATATTTTTCTCAGGCTTAATGTTGACTGTTTGTTCTCAAATTTGACAACCGTGTATTAAGTTGTATTTAAACAGATGTTCTATGATCTAATGGATAAACCCCTCTCGATTGTATGAATATAGATTAAGTCTGTGTACACTATTTATCATGTAAATTTATTTAAATGCTAAATATTATTTCTTTATTTTTCAGCTTACCTTCCTTTGCTGCATTTAGTAATTTAAACAGCACCACACTGCCAGCTAGTTTTATGTTACGTCTGTCTTCTCCTATTCCCATGGCAAACAGTGTCATAGACAAAATTCAAAGTCTAACTGGTAAGACAACTTATTTTAAATAAATGTTTTGTTTTCATGCAGAATTTACCATCATAACTAAATGTTATGATTAGCAATAATACAACACCTTTCTGTAAAATCTTGTCTTTGATTATCTCGTAAATTTAGCATCATACTTTGCTAGTTTATATTCATAATTGTAATGTTACTTAAACTTGAGTGTAATGAGGCTTAGTGATTAATTAAAAGATATAACAAAAACTTTGTTATGGATAGACATTTGATGCATGTTTTCTTTTGTCAGTTTTAAACATTCCTCTGCAATCAAATTTAGCCAGGCAGCATGAAATTCACAGCTTAGGAAGAATTTTCTTCCACTTGAAAGTAGTAACAAAGCCTGTTGATTCCTTTGAATTTAGGAGTTTTAATCAAGATGTGTCAGAAAAGTTACCACAAGGGTAACTGGCCAGTGATGACCAAGCCTTCATAGCAACATTGTTTTTTGATCCTTTGATGTCGGCTCTTCTATCATTGTGGAGCATAATTTGCCAAGCATTAGATTGTTCACCTACTAATATTAATTGTATCAAGAGAAATATTAAATACAAGTCTAAAGAGGTTATAATTTCATTGTCACTTGTTAGGCAACATTCTTGGGCTCTTTACCTTAGGAAGGATATTGAATTGTTGGAAAGGGTTAAGAGGAAGGCTACTAGGTTGATACCTGGGATAATAAGATCATATGAGGACAGGTTAAGATCTCTGATATTGTTTTCTCTTGAAAAAGAAAAACAATTTAGAGGAGATTTAAGGTATATAAGATTATTAAAGAAAAATGATAGTGTTGATACACCATTGTTTATCATACTTAGTGGTAAGAATGGTAGGACTAAGGGATTCAAATATAAATTTTGGCAGTATATGAGCTATCTCTGTCTGAGACAGTTTTATTTTTCCATCTGGGTGATTGACCTTTGGAATGGGTTGCCTTCAGATGTGGTGGATCAAGTAAATTTAAGGGAGTTTAATTCTTACTAATTGCATACTTAGAAAAAATCACAGTTGATTAAAGCACCTAATGCACATTCTGTGTGTCTTGCACAGGTGAATAACATACCTAACACACATTCTTTGTATCTAGTACAGTTGGGGAAAGCATTTAACACATTCTTTGCATCTGGTACAGTTAAGTAAATCACCTAACACATATTATTGGTGTCTAGTGCAGTTGAATAAAGTAGATAACATATTATTTATGTCTAGTACAGTTGTGTAAGAATATAACACATTCTTTGTGCCTAGTACAATTGGGTAAAGAAAGTAACACACAGTCGGGTAAAGAACATAACACACGTTCTTTGTGTCTAGTACAGTCGGGTAAAGAACATAACACACGTTCTTTGTGTCTAGTACAGTTGGGTAAAGAATGTAATGCACATTCTTTGTGTCTAGTACAGGTGGGTAAAGAATATAATGCACATTCTTTGTGTCTAGTACAGGTGGGTAAAGAATATAATGCACATTCTTTGTGTCTAGTACAGGTGGGTAAAGAATATAATGCACATTCTTTGTGTTTAGTACAGGTGGGTAAAGAATGTAACACATTCTTTGTGTTTAGTACAGATGGGTAAAGAACATAACACACATTCTTTGTGTTTAGTACAGATGGGTAAAGAATGTAACACATTTTTTGTGTCTGGTACAGTTGGGTAAAGAACATAACACACATTCTTTGTGTCTGGTACAGTTGGGTAAAGAACATAACACACATTCTTTGTGTCTGGTACAGTTTAACAGAAGCCCTGCAATGATATTTTGTCACGGATTTTGTTTTAGATTATACTGAAATTTGTTACTGGTAGTTTGTGTTTATATTGCATACTGTTTACTTACATTTCAAGATATAAAGCTAATGTGGTATGCATCATTTTTTTATACAATTCATGTATCATCTTGTCATCGTTTTTTCATGTTTTGTCTTCCATACATGGTTCCAACATGAGACGTGGTTCTGGCAGTCTGTTAAGTGGAAGTTATAGCAACTTTTTCTAATTTTAATTTATGTTTTTATATGCAGTTAGAAAGGGTGTTATGATTTATCTTTTACAGTGGCAGATTAGTTCTTAATGCAATGGAGTGAAATTATTCCCTCAGTATTAAAAGAAATGAAGGGCATGTGCAATTTTATGTCTATAAGGCTATATAAACATTTAGCATTGTTGGCAGAAAAACTTTGTATTTTGGTGCTTATAAAGTTTCACAACTCATTTTAAAAGCATTAGCAGTCTGTATGTATAATGGTTTACTGTTTTTATATATATATATATATATATATTAGTTCATGATCAGTAGAATGCAATTATTGAGTAAGTTGAGTTGAAAATACTTGTGCATGCAATCTAATTGATATACATGAAAAAAGATATTCACTTTCCTGAGTTAAGTTTCTCACAAATAAAATTATTTTTTGTTTCCCAGTTGGTAAGTTCTGATGTAGAATGCCTTTGTTGTTGTTGTTTTTTGTAAAGGTTAATTAGGGGCATGTATACGTGATTTAACAAAAATTTGAGTACAAGTTATTGAAAACCATTTTTTTTAACATTGAATATCTCTAGGCATTGAATGTGCAGATATGTCAACCTCTCAGTCATTGTTGTCACTGATTACAAAGGAATCATCAAAGGGTAAACTTCAGTATAGCAGCAATCATGGTCTCTTTGTGGTAAGACTTAATTTTGGTATTTCTATTAAAAGACCAGGGCTTAAATAGTGATTGGACATCAGACATTGTCTGACCAAAAATTGATCAATATAAGAAGTATAAATATTGTATGTGATCATATCTTACTCTTAGAGATAAAAAAGTTAAATGTAATAATCCCACCAAAAGCTGTTTCAAAAACTATACATCTTCAATAATTAAGTATCTGTTAACCCGATGACCACCAGCTACTAACTTTCTAAGTAGCCAATGCAAGTTTTGCTATATCTCATTCCAACTATAAAACTAGTGGATGGAATTGTTTGAAACTTCATTAAGAACTTTCATAAATACACATAGCTTAAGAAACATAAAGCCTGTTACTTTTCATAAATTTAATTTTTTTGCATTATGATCTTTAATATCTTGGAAAATTATATTAGGAAATGGTATACATAAGAAATGATTACGATATTTACATTTGTTCCAGATTTGAACTGATTAC
>NW_013665896.1:328639-341705 GCF_000517525.1 Limulus polyphemus
AATGGTATTTATAATAAATGATTACAATATTTATATTTGTTCCAGATTTGAACTTATTACTTTTTATGTTTTAATACATTATTTTGAAATCCCCAAAAATTTGTATCATCCATAAAAATGCAAATTTTATCTATTTTTAATTTTTTTAATAATCACGTACTCTCCTTTTCTAATGCTTATAGAAAATACAATACTAAATACAACCTCTACATAAAATGGCAGTTACTATAATAAGCACCACCCACATTCATATTGTAAAATCCAGAGAACAACGTTTCGTCATGTGCTTTCCATATCATCCTATGATTTGTCAAACGTGAAATACAGCGATTGGAATAACATGGTACTGAAATTGAAACCTTTGATTAGGATTGGCTAAAAGTTTTACAACTGAGGTTTAACATGCCCAGACGCAGTTTTATAAAGAAAACAGACTAGAAAAGGTTTAGATACCAATCATAGATGGCAGGATCAGTGCTGAAGTTGAAGGAAAATTTTTTTGTAAATTTTGAAAAAAAGGTTCTTCTTAGAGGGTGCTTATTTACAGTCTAAAACATATTTTAGGATTTTTTTTTATTAAATTCCTCTTTAAACTTCATTAAATAATGTAATTTTGTACAAATAATTGAATGTTATGCTACTATTTATAAAAATAAAATCAGAAATCTATTAAAAGATAAGTTCTCTATCATTTTTTCAATTCACAAATGTGATATTGCCCTCATGATAAATTTGTTGGTAAAATCCTCTAAAACAAAATTATATGTGAAAGGAATTTATTCATTCTTCTAAATGTTAATGTTCAGGGGTTTGGTTCCCTGTGGTGGATAGAGTGCATATAGCCTATTTTGTAACTTTGCATTAAAACGAATAAATAAAAAAAAGGTTCTGTAGGTCAGAATGTTGGAAAAAATATAATTTTTAAAGCCCATTTCTTTAACAAATTCTGAACATGAATTATATAGCAGGTTTTTATCTTGTAGACTCTTCCAGATCAGCATCATTGTTACTATCTGAGTAGTAGTACAGATCTCCAGGGAGTTCTAGTATCTGGAGTCCCCTTTACCCATCCTACTCATGTTCCCCAAATTCTGGTTTTTTTACGACAGCAAGTCTTGTTCAACACTGTGATAGGTAGCTGTATCAGGCCTGCTAGTAAAACAGGTATGGATTACAACAGTATGAAAACACAAATATTAAAAATCATCAGAGTTTTGTTTTTATACAAGTTTTATATTTCTAAGAATGTCACAAATGATGCTTCTACTTATTGGCCTTCACAAAGAAATATACTGTGCTTACTGTAACAGTGACTAGAAATTTTACTTCAAGTCATATTTGAGTAACTTGTTTTTTTCTTAAATTTATTCTATTGTATATTTTTCCTTATATGCTTAGTTAACTCTGAACTTGTGTTGTTGTACCTATTTAGTCTGAACACATTAGCATATTTAACAGTATAGAGTTTATGCTGACACAATTATAAACACTATACTATTAAATATTCAAATTTTTGAATATACATTTTTTTATAGATGTGGATTCTCCCCTGATGTTTGAAGTCTCTGTTCTCACAACCACACATCTCAGCATTTCCTTTGAACATCCACTTGAAGAATCTTTGGCTACTGGTAAGTTGATTCAGGAAGTATTGCATGGCCTGGTGGTCAATTCCTCTGTTCTTTAGTATAAGTGCTGTCCAGCAGATAGTGTTAGGTGCTTTCTCTCTAGTCTGTCACTACTAAATTAGGAACGACTCTCTGGAGTGAATATGGACACCACCAGACAAGTCTGCACAAGAATAACCAATAATGCATTAGCATCTTAAGGTGCCCCAACAGTTGTAAGCAGCCTCAGGACTAAAAAAAAAGTTGATTCAAATGGTTGTAATTATTCAATTGCCATTCTCCAATGTAAGTATATAAAAACAGATTATAAAATTGCTGAGTTTTGTAAACTACAGTGGTATGACAAAAAGTCAGACAATTTATGAATTTTTTATTACCAAACTGAATCAAGTGATAATTCTTGTCCTGATTTGTTCATAGCGATCAAATTCATTGATAGATCACAATATTTTATAACTTTTTGTAAAATGTGTTTAGGTTACAGTTTTTGATTTTAGTTGTACACTAAAGTTCAGAGAGATCTCAAAGGATCAGATTCAGTATATTATTTAATTTTATAATTATATATTAATTAAATAAATTTTTTTTTCTTTTTGGTTCTTCTAGTTGATCTTGATCTACGAGATATTACTAATGTGAAATGCAAAATTTTCACCTTGACCAATGACACTCCACTCTGCACTGATGAATATACAAGCAAAGTGATGCAACGGTAATTGTGTATGCATTTTACATTATATACATAAGTAGTTGAAAGTAATTGAGTCTTAAATAGGTTGTAGAGACATGCCCATTTTACAGATCTTTAAGTCCAATTTGGTGTTAGAGATTTTACACCTAAATATACAATAATTTTTAATGATTGAACAAATGAAAAATTTTTCTTAAAAAAAGTTAATTCAGTCAATTTCCCTTTTTAAATGCAAAAATGATGCTGATATTTGAGATTCTGCAGTTCAACAGATTTTTTTTTTCATGTAATTTGTTTTGAACCCAACATGACATTTCCTATACAACAGTGTTTTGCATAATGGTTTAATAAAGTGATGGTCTATTAAGTAATTGATATTACTTGAAATTTTACATTACTTGGGATGATAGTAGAGAATAATATGGCTAGTTACTTTTAATGAAATTTGTAAAAAAAGGTGAAATATATGAATAGAAGAATTTATATATAATAGCATTGATATTCATTGGATGCAGTACTAAAGTTAAAATAAGTCAGTAGATGTTATCACCATCAAATTATATTATGTTTTTCCAGGTGTTTGTCTATCCCAGTAACTATGCGGGCAGTTTTGCGGAAAGCACATGTCCAGCGACAGCAAGCAAGAGCCTCAGCTCAAGGAGATTTCTTTTATGGTCCTGTACCTGGTGAGCCAGGACTGCCTTACTTCTCTCAGCTACCAGGTTATGGTGCTGGAAATAGTCTGGGAAGCAACAGTAGTTTTGGAGCAGGGGACTTTAGTAATTTAACAAATAAGATGAGTGGTAATGTAGTTGATAGGATGATTGAAAATGCAAATAATCAATCTGACACTGGTAAACCTAAAGATGCAATTCAAAATACAAGTGCAAAACAGTATCCTTTGTCAAGTTCAGTCTCTCCTAGTGGGGAAACATCTATGGGGTTTAGTCCTGCATCTCACATGCAAATGGGAGGATCACAGGCTATGAACACAGCATCTGATCAGGATTTTTTTCCTTTTGGTCATGAACAAGGAATGACAAGCGATTCAAATCCTATGAGTAGAAATTTAATTGCTCCTGGCCTACCATCTACAACTCAAGCCTACCAACAGCAGGGTAGATCAAATGCAATGTTAATGAATATGCTAAGTGATGTGCCAGCAGCCAACTCTCTTGCTACCTCTTTTCCTTTTTTATCCCAGACTACCACAACTGTAAAACCTCGTAAACAACGAAAACGGAAGACAACATCAGAGCTTCGTAGCCCAGGAAGATCAGGAGGGAAAAGAGCAAGTGAAGACGATAGCCGAGATTTACCAACTCCTGATAGTGAAAGCACAGAAACATCAATGTCTTTTGAGCATAACTTTCACTTATCAACATCTTTCACAGAACAGCAGTATGTAAGACCACCAAGTACACAAGGTAATTTTGTGAAAGGTGAAACTTCTCCAGCATATCCTGTGTTGGCTGATGAAGGTATAAATTTTCCTTCTGATCCAACTCATGCATTACTAGGTATCTCATTTACAACAGCTGGAAGAGGTTCAGGCATTGAGGGTGGTAGCTATAAATCACAGGCTGAATCACTGGGAACAAATTACCAAGCCAAAATACAGCATTCTGAAACATCTAGTCCCTTAGATTTGGATACTATAGCAACAAGTTCAGAGGACAATACAGGAGGAACTGTTGGAGAAGGAGTAGATGTTGACATGGATTTGACAGAGGCTGGCACATTTGGTATGGATCTTAACCCAGCTATAATGGCATCTAAACTGGCTGCATCAATGGATAGGCAGAATCGTAAAGTGAAACGGTTAAAAAGTAGTGACAGTGAGACAAAGTCAGAGACAAGAAACTCACCTTTAGAAGAGTTTAAGTGTGAAAAGGATTTGTATAATGTTTCAGAAGAGGAAAAGACAAATGAAAAGCTTATAGGTGGAAGTTTAGAGCAAGATAAATATTTTGTGCCTGATACAGAAATACCTTGTAAAACACCTCCTGCTACACGTAGTTCTCCATCCCCTGTAGTAGGTACCTCTTTTAAAATTGCAAAATCTGGTGATAGTCTTAAGATATCCAAAACAGAAAGCAAAAGTAAACAAAAAGAAAGCCGTAGATCCTCCAGCGTTGGTGAGAGCCCAACAGTTTCTTCAGGGAAACGTAAAGGAGATGCTAAAAAGGAACGAAAAAAGAAACGTGCCGAGAGTGCTGACAGTATTGATCGGAAATCTCCTATCAAATTGACTTTGGAAACTTCTCTTATGCCTCCTCCAGCTTCACTTTCTTCAGAAACCTCATCTGTGTCTGTTGTTTCTTCTGCAAATGCTGAAACTCAACCTCTTCGTCCCATAACCTTGAACATGAAACCTCTTTCTTTAGTTTCTTCTAGTTCGTCTGGAACTTCAAAGTCCACAGTAGTTTCCAGCAAGAAGTCGTCTACTAGTTCTGGGTCAGGAAGTGGCAGTAACAGTCCTACTCCCAAGTCAATTTCTTCAAATAAAGTTTCCATGCTAGGTGAGAAGGGAAGCAGTAAATCTTCTCCAGCATCTCAGTCTCAGACTTCGGGAAACTTGCGAAGTAATATTGATTCTGAAGGTAGTACAAAAATGATCATCTCTACACCTTCTTTGAAAATACAAACAAAACACAAACAAGGATCTAGTTCCAAAAGTAACAGTTCCAGCAGTTGGGGATCAGGATCTGTAGGTGTGTCTGCTTTGTCTTCTCAAGTAGGAGGTGGACCTAGCAGTGGAGGAAGATCTTCTCCTAGCAAAGGAAACACTCCTCGGACAGCCATTCTCAAATTGAAAAATCTAAATTTGCCTGCTTCTACAACCATAACACCTGTTGCTTCCAAGCCTTCAGCAGGTTCAACTGTTGGCCAGTCAAGCATCGCAAATTCCTCAGTCATCTCCTGCAGTGTTTCCATTATTCCAGCTTCAACTCCCTCTATAAGTACAACAGTAGCTAAATCTCAACAGTCATCTTCCACTACTTTATCAGGCAGTTACAAATCCACAAGCAGTGGAATTCGCTCTCGAAAGGGATCTTTGAGTGATGTAATTGACAAATTAAGAGTAAATGCAAGTCATGCCCAGCAAGCAGCTACGACTGTAGGTAAAGCAGAGAGCAGCAGCAGTAAACCTGACACTACTAGTGAGAGAAAAGAATCTAAGCCCGAGAAAAAGGATAGTGGATCTGTTAAGGAGTCAGGAAAGGATCGGGAGGGCTCTACTTCAAGAAGTGGGGAATCCAAACCTAAATATTCCAGCTCTGATCAGTTCACTGTTAAGCCAAGTGCTCAAGGAATTAAATTAACTGTCACAAAAACACGCTCAAGTGATGGAAGCTACAAAACATCAAGTAAGAACAAAGTACAATCAGGTTCAAAAAATATGGCTGTAAGTTCAAGCTCCATCTCAAATTCAAATAAGCCAGTAAGTTCATCTGGAAACACTGTGCAGAAAAATGTTAGTCCTTCTAGTAAGAAAAATACACCTTCCAGCAGTCCAAACACATCTCATAAATCTGCTACAGGAGGTGTAACAAAATCATCTAGTTCATCTGTCCAGAAAGGTCTATTCACATCTGCCAGCTCATCAACAACATCATCATCTTCTAAAGTTAGTTCTACTAGCAATTCATCTGTGAAACTATCAACTAAAGTTTCTATCTCATCTAAAGACAAAAACTCTTCCTCATCCAAGATGGTTGAAAAAGTTGATAAACCAAAAACTTCTGTACCCACATCTGAGAGCAAGGGTTCATTTTCAGAAAGTAAACAAGAAGTAAAAAGTTCAACAACAACTTCAGGAAGTACTAATCTCATGCCTCCTCCTCAAAGCAGTAAGCCTCTTTCAGAGCTGAGAATAACTGGAGGTAATACTCCTAAAAGATCCGAGGAATCTCCTTTGAGGCATTCTCCAAGACACACTCCAACTAGAGACAGTGCCGATGAAAGTGAGAGTGAGAAAGTATTTTGGTTATTGTTAGCTCAAACAAAGATGGATTCACAGAATTCATCTATTGCAAGAGCATCAGATGCACCAGAAAATTCAAAAGGAGTGAGCCCTGTAAGATCTGTATCTGATGAAAAAAGTTATGTTACAAGTAGCACAGATGTAAAACCATCTATGTCACCTGTAACACCTTCAGATCTTGTGGCAATCACTGATAAAGATATATTAGAAAACCAAAAGAAAAATGAAGTTTCATCATCCATTCGGGCAGAAGATGCTGTCACAACTACTTCTTCTAATGTTGAAGAGTCATCAAAGATTCCATCTGCAATACCTGCAAGAAGTGGAAAGGTTAAGAGGAAGAACTCAGATAGTGAGAGCAGTCCTGAAGATGGACTAGTTATTGATTGTCCTGGAATTCCAAGACTTCAGAAGTCTCCTGAGAAAAAGGCCAGAATTTCTAGTCCAAAATCTGAGTCCATGCCACCAAACACCACAATAACTCATGAATCAACAGAAAAAACAGAACCATCACCAAGTAGGACTATTGCCAAATCTCCATTCCAATCTACTCCAATTGAATCTCCTGGCATTGTTCGTACTCCTCCATCTAATCAGTCAGTCACAAGTTCAATGTCTCGTCCCTCTCCATGTGATATAGATGATGAACTTATGGATGAGGCGTTAATAGGTTTAGGTAAATGACTACGTGAATGTGGTGTGTGGAATGGATGCAGTATTGCAGCTGAGAAGTATAAACATATTGTAGAACTTGTCAATTTATATGGTGAACAGAAAATTAACAAGTCTATTCATCTGTAAATTGCAACTGATCCACACATCCACCATTAGAAACAAGAGGGAATAACATTTAGAGTAAGTTGTTGTAATAACTTTCATCAAACTAAAAAAAAGACAAGATTTTACATATACACAGATGTAGGGAACCTATATAAACAAAGTATTGAGTGCTTTATTTAAAGGCAACTGGAAGGTGCAAGACAATATATTTTGAGGATTATTCAAAATAAAAGTACTAGTTGTGAGAGGGTTATGATATTGCACTATGACATTATATATGTAAATAAATTTAATGGAACTGGTATTTTAGCTCTGTGGCTATTGTTTTATCAAATCTTAAATCTGGTAAATGATTAAATGTAAATAGATAAAAACTTATTCAAGTTTAAAAACTTGCATGATATTTTCACTTCATGTAAAATTACACAAATTTTAGTTTTCTCAGTAGACATGGTACTTGAGAAACTAATGACAGTAAATAACTTAAGCATGTATTGAACAGTATTAGGGATGGTTTAATATGTAGCTTTTCAGAAGTATGTTTTCTTGTAAGACCTTCCAGTGGCAAGTTGAAGGGCTCATAATGTAAAAACCATGTTTTAATATCCACATTAGGCAGATCACAGATAGCCCATTTTGTTGCTTTATGCTCAACAACAAATAAACATCATGTAAGCTCTGATTTGTTAAAAAAATAATTTAGTAATGGTCCCTCAGTGGTAAGCTTACATACTTAAATTGCTAAGATCCAGGGTTGGATTTTCTTTGATGAACAGGGTGCAGATAGCCCATTGTGTAGCTTTGTGCTGAAAAAACAGAATATTTAGTAATGTAATGAATAGAAACATTTAATTTGTAACATTTCCATTATTGTACATACATTGCATTTAAAAAGTAAGAAACAAACAAAAAAACAAACAAACTAAATGTGTGAAGTACATAGGTTTAAAAGCCTAAAAAAAAACAAAAATATTAAACACCATTTTACACTACTGGTTTTTCTCCCTTTTAGTTTACTCTACAAGTTATTTGTCATTTGATAAATATGACCTGTGCGTGTTATGTTTAAAAAAAATGTAATGTTTAAATGAATTTCCTATTCTTGGTTGCAAATTTAAATTAAGACTCCTGAATATTAATAGTTGGGCACATTATTTTGGTGGCATGAAAATTTATTAATACACAAGTTCCTAGCAGCTTGCATTGTCAAGAATGTCTTGCCATTAAAATAATATGCATCACTATTCTTTTATTTAACTTGGCAGTATTTTTTTACATTTTAATCTTTTTAGAATTGTAAATTACTTAAAAAAAAAAAGTTTTATCATTGTTATAAGTTCTTATCTTTCTTAGCTTGTTAGTTTAGGAGATACATGGGGCTATTGTTCTTGACAAGAAGAATCCTGAATAATGATTGCTGTATGATGCCCAGAAGAGAATTTCATAATCAAAAGTAGTTTTAAGTCCACAGCTACTGTACGTATGAATACTGATATGAAACATTGCTTTACTTGACAAATCATTACCAAAAGTTCCATATGCTTTTGATAAAAGCTAGCAGTTACAAATATGTCACATATGTTTTTCCAATATCAATCAATAGATATCTGCTACTCTTTAAAACTTTTATAATTATTCTGGAGTGCCATAACAAAAATTCTGTATTAAAAAAACTACTTTTAAGGTTTACGTTAGCATCAGGAACATAGTTTTAATATTTTCTGACAGTTCAGTTTATTGTATGTCATTTATGTACCATAGTTTTTATTTTACTTACATTTAGAAATGATAAATTTTGTATTTGTGTATTATATTTCATAGAAAGTTTTAATGTAATATAAATGTAGTTTCTCTATTAAAGGTAACATTAGAATGAAGGCAAAGTATGAACCAAAAAATTAAAAATTCATACTTTAATTTCTGCTAAATTAATATTGTTCCATGTTTCCTTTTCTTTATATTGTTATTCAAAAGTGTAAAGGCCTCTTAAAAATTGTAAGTATAAACTTTTAGCATGTTCTAAAAGTCAGTGAAACTGTTTTTTACTCTAATACGTACAGAATCTTTCATAGGTTACACAGCCATGTTAGTAGAAACTTTGTAAGCAGCATTAAGGAGTTAAGGTAGACACATTTTGAGTGATTTTTTGTAAATTTATATGATTGCATTTGCTGGGCTTGTTAATTTTGCAAGTATCAGGACTAAAAACAACAAACCTAAGAATTACAGAATTAACATTTCATTATCATTACATTTTTCCCAACTTAGGTCATAAATAGTTTTTGAATTTTACTGCTTGTACTCTGTAGTACATCACAGTATTGTAGGTTGAAAATAGTATTTTGTTTGTTACATATTCAGATGCACTAAAGTTAATTCTGAACTCTACTAAACATTAGTTGGTGTCACTGATACTTGTTCTACAAACTATGCCGTTTAACAAGTCATTTTATTTGTTAGTGATCTGAAGATTAGTGTAAATATTACTACAACTTTGTAATTATTTTCATTGTGTTACCTTTTTTTTTTAGTATTGAAAAATCCTTTGGTATGAAATGTGCTACTAGAACAGCATAGTTTCATATGTAATGTTACTATGCAATAAAATTATATTTTGAAAAAAAAAGAGTACTCTGTTGTATGAGGAGTTCCAAGCTTATGGTTGGATGTTTACATTCTTATATGAATATTCTTGTCAAGTAATGTTGAAACGTTTTGTTTTAAAGCATTTTGATTGTATAAAAACCAACTTCATCAATACACTCAATTTGAGTTTGTGGTAGTTAGTGACCAGAAAGGCTAAAAAATGCAGAACTGGTAATAAAATATATTTTATTTGTAATTCATTGTAAAGTTTCTGAAGATGGATTGACACATATCATTAACTGTGGAAAATGTCATTGGTAAATTTTGTACATAACTTGCAAATTTTAATGCAAATGAGAAAGAGTGTTTGTGCAATGAAAAAAACTACTACTACTAGTTAGTGGTTAATGCAAAAATATTTTGATAACACCTATCTATAATATTGTGTTCTTAATGTGGATTGGACTGCAAGCAAGTTTCTTAATGTTACCAGAGGTCACCATTTCTTGTAGCCAAGGTTATTTATGTAATTTTGTCCTTTAGAGTTTGGTATAAGTTATTTCATTAGTTTTAGTGTGAGAAACTGTCTTTAACCATAAAATATATGTAATTGTACAAAGAAAAGTTCAGTGAAATTGGTTTAAAACTTAGGACTTTGAAAACAACTTATTTATTCCATAGACATTTAAGCTGTTCAGAACATTTTAATTATCTTACTGCTGGTATTCTTTTTAACTTAATCATTTAAGAAATGAGTGTCTTGTCTTATGTGTAGAACAGAAGAAAATGAAAGTGGAAAATCTTTTGTAAATATTTCAGTTATCTAAAATTTCTAACTACAGTTCAATTTACTGTAATACTAAAACCATTCCGAATGTCAAATCAGTGTAATTCTAGTTAGCAATTTTTTTTAAGATTGGTTTTTTATTGCTAATGCAACTACATGTACTTTAAATGTTGTGTGTGATAACACTTTTCTGCAAGGCTGTCAATTTCTTATTGGTATATATGAATTACAGTATACATTAGCAGTACTGGTCTGTATTGTGTTTTATTATTTGTACATATCTTGTTCAGTTTTTACTTGTGATTTAATTTACATTTTGTTGTGAATATTTGTATGAGGAATGAGATTTTACATTTGCTTGTATACCATGTACTTTAATTATGGTATATTTGTAAATGATGTGATTGATTAAATACAGGATTATTTCCTCCACTGAAGTCTAATGTTACATTGTTTACCAGTATTGAGCTCTTTACAGAATTCCTCCAGAGGACACTCAGTTAAAAATTGCATGTAACAAAAGTTTAATCACATCTTATTTGCAATTAAAATATTAAAGTGAATAACATACAAAATCCAGATAATTTATTTTCCATAAATAAATGGTGTCATTTGATGAAGTAGTCATAAGAACTTCAAAACATTAATTCATGTTTTAAAAGATATTCAAATTTAAGTTTCTAGTGTTTGAATGAAAAAATAAACATACACCCCCAAATTTAAAATTTAGAGTTAAAATGCTTACTCAGTTTTTAAAAAGAAATAAACAGTGCAGAAATACATTTAAAAAAAAAAAAGTTCTAATACATTACATTGTAGTTTTATTGAAGATTGTATACACAAACAACTTCATAAATGTTAAAATATGCATGGTTAAACTATGTCCATGGAAGATTTACAAGAGATTAATATGGCTGGACAAGTACCAGAAATCAAATTACTTCATTGATATTGGATATGCTTGTATGTGTGTGTATATACACAAACACACAGATTCTTCTGTGTTTCAACATTTTTGCAAAATTAAGAATCTCCACAATTTTTTATTCTAGAACGATATACCTATAGTGCTTTTTGTAGCATCTTTAATATTTAATACAAACTAAATACTGAACTACTTAGATTTCTTTTTCATTCTATTAAGAGTTTTAAAGCCACGAAAACAAGTTGTATTATTTCATGGTAAAAGTATGTTTTATGAGATCTAAAAAATTTCTTATGTGATGTTTTTAAGTATACTTATTGCTTCACAGATTTTACAGTTATTCAAAATATATTTGTTGTAATTCATGGGCTTCTGCAACATTCATTACTTTGATTTTTCTGGTTTCTTACGGAGAGAAACTTCTTGTTCAAATGAAAGCATAGTTGATCTTGTTTGTTATTGATAAGCTGCTACATACAGCTGCACAAGTAAAGCATTTGATACTAGAGAAAACACAAGACTGATCATGTGACGTCATATAATCTAAATCAGTAGCTCCCAACCTTTTCTCTCCTAAAATTTCGGGAACTACTTCGTACAATTACATTGTAAAACATCTTATTTTAACGATCTTGTGGATTGCCACTGATCTACACATATCCCTTGGATACATCTGTTCTGGATGTAGGGATATTAGGTTATACTGTAAGTTCTACAGCACAATGCAGTTAAAGGATTAGTGATATTTTATATAAATTCTATATCACCAAGAGAATACACTAATTTGGCTGATAAACTGAAATCATATTTTAGAAAGTGAAACACAATTTAGTGGTAACACTGGTTTATTTACATATATTATTAATACAGATAGAACTTACATTTTTTACTTATTTTACATTGATCCATAACTACAGTCCGGTTTTCTCACCAATTCAAATGTGGATTTTCTTTGTACTTGATGTAATCTATTTTCTTGAAAAAGGAAATTTCAGTTTCACTTCTTATATTGCTTTCAGCTAAGGTTCTGTGGTCTTGAAGAATCAGCTCTTCATCCATTTCTGTATTGATGATGGGGTCATTGGTTTTAGCCCCATGGGCTTGATGTTGTATCTTAAGTGTGTCATAATCATAGTTTTTTACTGGTGGTGGCAAGCCAGTTCTTTTCTTGATATCTGTTAGGATTGTGTTCTTAAAAAAACTGACAGTCTGATTGGGATCAACATCCTTAAACACGACTGGGCGTACATTATGATGCTCAAAGGAACGGATGAGCCGCACTGTCACAATGATTCTGTTAGGCTCTTCTTCTGCCATGCTACTACAATGTTTATATAAATGAATGTATATCCACAAATTAGGAACAAAAATTGATGTATGCAAGTAACTTTCATATTCTTTGCAATAGTAAAATAGTCATAATAAGTACAACTGGCCAAAAAAGGAAAACAGCTATTTGGGAAATGTACTTTAAGCATTTTCTTTCAAATTTTCACTTGTGCAAAAAGGTACTCTACCAGGTTATTATCTGTGCTTTACATGAGCTTACTGAATATACATTTTGTGTGTGTGTGTGTGTGTGTGTGTGTGTGTGTGTGTGTGTGTATATATATATATATAATTAATTAATTTATTTATTAGAGTATCGTATAACAAATAATATATAGTAAAACCGAACGAC
>NW_013665896.1:341726-343249 GCF_000517525.1 Limulus polyphemus
AAACGTAACGTACCTACCGTACGTTAGTTATTACTGTGTCTTACTATAGCGTACTGTAGTATATATTTTGTGTGTGTGTGTGTGTGTGTGTGTGTGTGTGTGTGTGTGTGTATATATATATATATTAAAATAATTTCTTTTATGGATGTGTCAACAAATACATGATCAAGCCAGCAAAGCTGTAACAAAATGTAAAATTATACCATTTATTTTAGAAAATAAAATGCATTCAAGGTGGTATTACTTTTTATGCTTTTTGTAAAAATAATACAATTTGTATGACTGGTATAATTTTATACTGTTTTGTGACAGATTTGGCACAATCATGTATTTATTGGTGCATACATCCATAATAAAAAAATATTTTTTACATAATTATCTCATCATGGCTTTGTGGAGATGAGTAATTTCCTATACACCTTTGATGTAATCTTACTATAATGGAGCAATGGCATGGCCATCATCTATCTATGTGACCGAAATAATACAATGGTGCCATCTGTTAAATACTACAAGATGTCACTGTCAGAAATGGTGATTGAGGCTTACAAAATGTGGTGCCATCTATTAAATAGCACTACAAACAAAAATTCATAAAACAATTTCACACTTTGGGTATTCAAGATTTAGACAGTTAGAAAAATAACTAAGCAAGAGGGTTGGATTATATCGTTACTGATATCATTTTAAATGTAGTACTGAAAAACTCGAGTTCTTAAAAAAAAATCGCAACAGGTAGCACTTTTACTATATAAAAACTTTACAGTTTATATAAGTAACATTTATGATAATTTTGAGCTCTGTACATTGAATCATTTTGATTCAGAGAGTTGTGTATGACTAAGGAGCACAATCCGAACACTTTTCCCATGCAGTACTTCCCAGAAAAAATACTTTTTCTGAAAATGAGTTATGAATATTAGGATTACTAATCACTAGCACAAACAGCCACCCTGTGGGCAATATTTCTGCTAGTACAGGTAATTGAAAAACACACACAAAGTTCCATAAAAAAATCTTGCAGAAGTACTTTCCACTGTGCAAAATACAATTTTAATGAATGTTAACTTTACAGCTCATAAATGAATTCTAATCTCTTTAAATTGAATTTAAACAGGTACATCATTTAAACATAATTTATAAGATTTGTTATTATACGTGAAAACTGTAAAATGGGTCAAAAGCTGTCAAAAATTCCACTTTATTATTTCAACACATCAAGGTAAGTTTAGCTACGTATTTTGTTACTCATTTTCTTTTAACTAATTAATCATCTCTTGATCTCTTTCCCTTTATTTGGTTGTTGGTTATAAAGATCTTGCAATCACTTTAATACTGGTCTCACTAGCCATAAGCCTGTAATACACTATAGCAGTTATTATTCAGGCCTTATATGTATACTGAATCTATTTTGAATTTTTTTTAGAACTGTTTTAACATAATATTTAGAACAAGAAAGGATCTATCCATCCATCTAGGCTTTCCTATACTCTAAACTAAATTAAAACAATAAAAAAATTCAA